>NC_044566.1:95414796-95614796 GCF_007565055.1 Rhinopithecus roxellana
CCAACTACCCAGCAGGATGCCCAGGGGCCCTTGCGGACAGTTTTACCAAGTAACGAGTGAAGCCTGAAGCTGGTGATGCCTTTACTTTAGTCTCCTACAATACTTTCAAAATGGGGACACAACAGGCAAGAGGTGACCAAGCCTCCCTAGCCTGAGGTAAGTGAGAAGACGCCACCAGCTCTACACAAGCAGAATCACTGGTGTCCTTGCTTCTCCAGTGCTCTCCTTACTTAAAGTGGTGTGATTTGCTGGGAAAGAGATCTCGAGCTCTCGAGCTGTGTGTAATATTCAAATTCTCATTATGTAGACATGGTTGAAAATGTCAGGGGAATAAAAATTAGAATTTCAAGAAGCCCCCTGATATAGTTTGGCTGTGTCCCCACCCAAATTTCATCTTGACTTGTAGCTCCCATAGTCCCCACATGTGGGACAGACCTGGTGGGAGGTAATTAAATCATGGGGGCAGGTCTTTCCCGTGCTGGTCTCATGAGAGTGAGTAAGTCTCCTGAGATCTGATGGTTTTATAAAGGGGAATTCCTCTGCACATGCTCTGTTTGCCTGCTGCCATGTAAGATATGCCTTTGCTCCTCCTTCGCCTTCTGCCATGATTGTGAGGCCTCAGCAGCCTTGAGTCAATTAAACCTCTTTCCTTTATAAATTACCCAGTGTCGGGTATGTCTTTATTAGGAGCAGCATGAGAAGGGACTAATCCACCCCCTTTTCTCCCCTCAGGGTCACTTGCAATCCTTGGTGGGTGCGAGTGAGAACAAGTAAACTTGCATCCCACCAGCCTTTTAAGAGATGGAGTCCCTAAGAACCTGGGTCCACCAGACACTGGGGATAATGAGTTAAGACTAAATAAGTGCGACAGGGACTCAGGAGAGCTAGAATTTCACCAGTCTCTGTCAAAAGCAAGCCATGCCCCCTCTCTGGACTTCTGACTCTTCAACTGTAAATGTAAACTCTGAAATTCTGATTTTGGGGGGATTATTTCAGGAGATACAGTAAGATTACCCTAAACCTGTTTGAGAAGGCACAGGAAGATGAAGAGAGAAACACGAACTGGGTTTGACCTCAGTTTGCACACAATTATGAGAAGCACATTTCGTATTTGACTGTGAACCACAGCCTTTACCTGCAGATAAATAGAAACACTGCAACTTGGAAACCACGAATCTGTTTTCCAGGGTGATAGAACCCTCAAGGAGCTATGCTCGGGATGAACAGTGTCTGCTGTCACTGTAGTGAAGGGAGCACTTCAGGGCCCCCGTGAACTGTCCAGTACTGTCCAGTGCAGGGGGTCAATGCAGGCCCCATTCTGTGAATCCAGACCGAGTCTGCTTGGCCCTAAGAATTTCCAGGTTGGCCCCAAGTGAATGCCACCTGGCTGTAAGCATGGTCACACTCTGCCACAGAGCAGAATTGCAGGATTCTGATAAACCTCAGGGTAAGTCATGTTCTTTAGACTTAAGCACATAGTAAAAGCCTGTGACAACAGGGGAACTCATACAAAGAAAGACAGTCCTGTTTCCTATGTGAATGTTATAAATAGGCTTAACCACATCATCAGTGCTTACTGCAGGCATTGTGTGCCATACACTCTGCTGGGCACAAAGGAAAACACCAGGAGAAGTGACAACTGAAAATTTACCATTTACCCACTGTATGATCTTCCTTGGACAAGTTACTCAACCTTTCTGTCTCTCAGATTTCCTAGTTGAAAATGAAAAGGAGGATAATGACACTACTGACCTTATAGGGTTGTTAAAATAAGGCATTTAGCAGACTAGCTGGCACCATACCAAAAATGTTAATTATTATTGTTTTTATTATATATAAAAAGTAGTGGTAAGCTTCTTGGGATTTTATGAAATTTTATGAAAATGCTTTACTTTTATCGTGTCATTGGATTCCTATAACAACCTGGCCAAGAAGGCATTCTCATTTCCATTTTGCAGATAGGAATGGAAGCCTACCTAGGATTACACACCTAAAAAGGGGAGAGAGGGCAAATTTGGATCAATTCATTGTTATTTTCGCTTCACTAAACTGCCTCCCATAAAGGCTAGGAAAACAGAGCTCATGTACTTAAGAGCCCTGCTATTTATGAGGGTAGCCAAAAACTCAACAAATGAAAATGACATGGGATAAATAAGTGTCTGATACAATAGTGCTAGCAATGCTTAGACATTTGCAACTAATTCTAGGCAGAATTGTGAGTCAGCAATTGCTGTGGAAGTGCTGCAAGTAGAGTGGTGTGGGGGAGAGGTTGGCTGCTGCCTGGTGATCACCCACTGGGCTGCTGTGTGGCATGTACTGGTCCATTACTAGTCGCGAATGGGACATATCTAGCCATTGAATGGAATTATGGCTCTTTTTTTTTCTTCAACTTTTATTTTGATTTCTGGGATACATGTGCAGGATGTGCAGCTTTGTTACATAGGTAAACATGTGCCATGGTGGTTTGCTATACAGATCAACCAATCACCTAGGTATTAAGCCCAGCATTCTCTCTCCCTTGGCTCCCCACCTCCACTGACAGACCCCAGTATGTGTTGTTCCCTACCATGTGTCCACATGTTCTCAGTGTTCAGCTTCCATTATAAGTGAGAACATGTGGTGTTTGGTTTTCTGTTCCTGTGTTAGTTTGTTGAGGATAACGGCTTCCAGCTTCATCCATGTCCCTGCAAAGGACATGATCTCAATCCTTTTTTGGCTGTATATTATTCCATGGTGTATATGTACTACATTTTCTTTATCCAGTCTATCATTGATGGGCATTTAGGTTGAATCCATGTCTTTGTTATTGTGAATAGTGCTGCAGTAAACATACATGTGCATGTATCTTTATAATAGAATGCTTTATATTCCTTTGGGTATATACCCAGTAATGGGATTGCTGGGTCAAATGGTATTTCTGTCTCTAGGTCTTTGAGGAATTGCCACACTGTCTTCCACAATGATTGAACTAATACATTCTCACCAACAGTGTAAAAATGTTCCTTTTTCTCCACGACCTCACCAGCAACTGTTGTTTCTTGACTTTCTAATAATCACCATTCTGACTGGTGTGAGATGGTATCTCATTGTGGTTTTGATTTGGATTTCTCTAATGATCAGTGGTATTGAGATTTTTTTCATATGTTTGTTGGCTGCATGAATGTCTTCTTTTGAAAAGTATCTGTTCATGTCCTTTGCCCACTTTTTAATGGGGTTGTTTGGTTTTATTTTTCTTGCAAATTTGTTTAAATTCCTTGTAGACTCTGGATATTAGACCTTTGTTAGATGGATAGATTGCAAAACTTTTATCACATTCTGTGAGTTGTCTGTTCACTCTGATGATAGTTTCTTTTGCTGCGCAGAAGCTCTTTATTTTAATTACATTTCATTTGTCAAATTTTGCTTTTGTTGCTATTGCTTTTGGCATTTTTTGTCGTGAAATCTTTGCCCGTGTCTATGTCCTGAATGGTATTGCTTGGCTCTCTTTAGTTCTGCACTCTCATCTGTTGGCTCTCCCCTCTGTCTGTCTATCTCCAGTATCCTAGTGTCCTTTGGATCTCTCAATCCAGACATCTGCTCTTCAGAATTTCATCACAGCAAAGATCAGATGAATTCTTTCAGATGAAGGTGAAAATGCCTGATTGGGTTTTATATGGACCTCCTTCCCCAAACTGTGTTCCCTAGCCCAATCTAAACCCTGGAATGTAGATAATTGTACAAGGCAAAAAGCCAGAAAACAAAGAGGTGGTGGATATTTCGGCATGAATAATTTAGGGTAGTGAGAAATTTTGAGGAAAGGGGGGATCTATTGGACCCATTTAAAGATGCTATACAATTTGCCCATCTTATCTGCTTTTTAAAAATGTAGTAAATCTGAAGTCAATAGGATCTCAAGTAAATAAGCTCCAAAAGGTCAGAGATTATGTCTTTCTTATTTACTATTATGTCTACAGTACTGGCACAATCCCTAGTACATAGCAGGTGCTCAATAAATATTGGTCAAGTGAATGAATTATTTGATGAATCACTCAATGAAGACTTACATTATAGATTTACATTAAGTTCTTCTGACCTAGATGAGTATTTTGATTGACTGGTCATGAAGATAACAAGAATAAAATACTTTTATTCTCATTTTTACAAAAAGAATCTCTTGAACAAGGAGAAGGAGGATAAATTGAATGAAACATATTACTCATCTGCTATAGAAAAAATGTACTTCTCAACAGTTATTACTATCATATCATAGCACCTGTAGTATGTATGTTTCCTTTTTCTAACACATTACAATGGTCAGAAATTGACTTGACATTGAATGATACTGACACGTGTGTTTCTCCAGCATCTCTGGCAAATAGTCCTAACACAGACTTTGCAGCTCATGGAGAACTGGAAGGCTGGCATCTTTACACATTGGAGATAAGTTATAGAACACTACGCAGTTACCAGTTTCAGTTCTGTTTATTCCTTTGTATAAATCCACATTTCTATCTAGTATCATTTCTTCTGCCTGAGGGACTTCATTTGACGTTTCTTGTTGTGTGAGTCTGCTGGTGATAAATTCATCTAGCCCTTGTATGTTTTAAAGAGTTTATGTTTAATGTTCATGTTTGAAAGATACTTTCACTGGTTATAGAATTTTAGGTTGACAAGTTTTTGGGGGTGAAGGGTGGAGTAGGGGTACGTTAGAGACGTTACTCCATAGTCTTCTTTCATGCATTTTTTCTGATGAGAAATCTGTTATCAGCATCTTTGCTTCTCTGTATTTTACCTGCCTTTTCCTCCTAAAGGCTGCTTTTATAATTTTCTGTTTATTACTTTTTTAAGGCAAGTTGAGTGTGATTCACTATGGTGTAGTTTTCTTCATGTTTATTTTGCCTGGGACTCATTGAACTTTTAAAATCTGTGGCTTTATAGCTTTTATCACATTTGGAAAATTGTTAGCCTATTTCTTCTAGTTTTGTTTTTTTTCTGTTCTTGCCCCCTTTGGAGACACCAATTAAAGACATATTAGGCCACTTGAAATTATATTACAGCTTACTGATACTAAGGGTATTTTTTAAGGGTTGACTTTTTCTTTATGTTTTATTTTGGCTAGCATACATGGTTACTTGCTTAAAGTTTATTAATCTTTTTTCAGCAAAGTCTACTTTGCTTTTAATCCCATCCAGTATAGTTTTCATCTAAAACACTGCATTGTTCACTTGTAGAAGTTCAATTTGAGTTTCTTTTTAATTTAATTTAAAATTTTTTTTTTTTTTTTTTTTTTTGAGACAGAGTCCTTTTCTGTCACCCAGGCTAGAGTGTAGCAGCATGATTTTGGCTCACTGTAAACTTCACCTTCTGGGTTCAAGTGATTCTCCCACCTCAACCTTCTGAGTAGCTGGGATTACAGGTATCTGCCATCACTTCTGGCTAATTTTTGTATTTTTAGTAGAGATGGGGTTTCACCATGTTGGCCAGGCTGGTCTTGAACTCCTGACCTCATGTGATCCACCCGCCTCTCTTTTTAATTTTTAAATTTTTGTTTTATTTTATTTACTTTTTTTTTTGAGACAGGATCTCACTCATTTGCTGGAGTGCACAGGCATGATTGTAGTTCACTGCAGCCTTGATTTCCTTGGCTCAACCAATCCTCTTGCCTCAGCCTCCCGAGTAGCTGGGACTACAGGTGTGTGCCACAATGCCTGGTTACTTTTGGGGGGATTTTTAGTAGAGACAAGGTCTTGCTATGTTGCTCAGGCTGGTTTCAAACTCCTAAGCTCAACCGATCCTCCTGCCTGGGATTATACGTATGAGCCACCATGCCTGGGTGAGTTTCTTTTTCATATCATCCATGTCTCTACTTGACTTTTGAAACATATGGAATACAGTTATAATAGCTGTTTTATGTTCATATCTCCTAAATATATCTGTATCAATTCTGGTTCAGTTTTGATTGATTAATTTTTCCCTTCACTATGGCTTATATTTTTTCTACTTCTTTGCATACCTGGTAATTTTTTATTAGATCCCAAACATTATAGATAGCACCTTTTAACAATTCCTACATATATTTTTGAGTTTTGTTCTAGGACATAGTTCAGTAACTTGGAAACAGTTTAAGCTTTTCAGGTCTTGCTCTTGGACATGACCTGAACAGAATTGAGACTAGGACAGGATTTTCCAACCTCAGTACTTTTGCCATTTTGTATCAGATAATACTTTTCTGTAGGATATTTAACAGCATCCCTGGCCTCTACTCACTAGATTCCACTGGTAGCTCCCTTAAGTGGTGACTAAGTGGTGACAATAAAAAAAATATGTCTAAACATTGCCAAATGTCCCCTGGAGGCAAAATTTCCCCAGTCTGAGACCAACTTATGTAGGATTAATTTTGCCCCACCACTGTGGCAAGATCCTTGAATATTCTATTCAATGCCTCATGAGGCTTTGCAGCCTGACTGGTGGAATTGAGCATTGTTGCTAGTGCTGTGTGAGTGCTGGGTGCTTGCTCCCTCTAATCCTTTAGGGTGAGTCTTTCCCCAGCCTCAGGGGGTTTCCCTACATTCATATGCTGACCAGGACTCTACTGAATACATCAGGGGACCCCATGAATATCTCACCTCTCTGCTATTCTGTTCTGCAAATTCTAGCTGCTTGGTCCCCCAAGATTCCCAACTGAATCTTTTTGATTTAAGGAGTCTGCTGGTCTCCGCTTGCATCCACTCTCCCTGGGCTACAATCTGGAAACTCTCCCAGGGCAGTAACTTTGAAAATCATGGGGCCTACCTTGTTTGTTTCCTGCCTCTCAGTGATTATTTGTATCCTTTGTATTCTGTTATCCACCATGGGTTTCAAATGTGTTTTTCATTTGGTAGATAAAAATGGTGTTTATATTTTATTTAAAACTTTTGTTTCATTTTTACTAGTTGAGGTTGATTTTTTTAAGTCATATTCTTTTTTTTTTGGAAAGGTCTTGCTCAATTGACCAGGCTGGAGTGCAGTGGCATGATCTTGGTTCACTGCAACCAGGGTTTGAGTGATCCTCATGCCTCAGCTTCCTAGGTAGCTAGGACTATAGGTGTGTGCCACCACACCTGGCTAAGTTTTGTATTTTCAGTAGAGATGGGGTTGGCCAGGCTGGTCTCGAACTCCTGGCCTCAAGTGATCCATTAACCTTGGCCTCCCATAGTGCTGGGATTATAGGTGTGAGCCACCACACCCAGCTAGCCATATTCTTTGTTATTGAATTGTATGAACTCTTAATATATTGAAGATATTAATCCTTTGTCTATCACATTAGAGGCAAATCCCCTCTCTGCTCAGTTTGACACTTACCTTTCAATTTAGATTTTTTTTTAACAAATAAGTTAAAATTTTTATGTAGTGAAATCCATTGATCTTTTCTTTTGTAATCCTATTCCTGCAGGTTTTATATTTAAAAAGTCCTTGCCATTCAGACATTAAATAAATGTATTTTCTTCTGAGTTTTTCTTTTAATGGTTTAATTAAAATTCTTATCTCTCCAGTCCAGATAGAATTTATCAGTGAATGGAGAGTTGAAACGAGTATCTTCATGGATTTCCACCTCCCGCACCCCGCAAATAACATCCTGCTTTCCCAGCACCTTTTGTGGAATAGCTCCTCCTTTGCTCACTGGAATTTTTTACAGAATCATTTAATACACCTTGGGTTCCTGTGTAGCAGGAAGATCTATGTCTGTAGCAGCCATTCTGTTTCCCAGGTCTAAGCTGAGCATCTGTTCTCAGGCCTGAGGTATTTTTGGATTACACATCTCAGTGCACTGATGATGTTCTACAGAATCGCCAGCATTTCCCTCTTCCTTGGCCAAAGAGCTCCAGGTGGGAACAGGGTGTGGACACCTACAAGTGCCATAATGGGAGCTGTTTGCAGTAGCCACTGATCCTCAGACACCTCAACCCTGGTCACTTTCTTGTAGGATTAATAAAACAATCTGCTTCACATGGCAGCTCTTTCATAGCAGCACATGCTTTCACACACACACAAGCATGGTGCTATCTTGTCAGCTTATCACCCTCTCTGCCTGTCACTCTTTATCAGTTGACGAGCCAAAGTAGGGAGAAGGTGAGAAGAGAGATTGCTGGTGCGTATGAAACTGTCAAAATCTAAATATGGGTCATGTGACTGACTGAAACTCATCTCCACAAATTCCATCCCTCCTTAGCACATTTTCTCCGATCTGCATCTCTAATCTGCTCGTAGCCCCTTCACTCATGTTTCCTTTAATTTTTCTACCTTTCTGATGACCTCCTCGCAGCAGGGGTATGTAAAATTTCACAAGAATGTAGTGGCTATAGGACTCTTCATCAATACTCTGATTTTTATTCCTTTTGCACAGAGCAGGATTAAATTCAGGCATTTTCCAGTGGCATGCTTGGCCAGGGAAATATGAGCAGAAGATTGAAGAATTAGTGTGTTATTTGATATAAAGCTCGAGTCTTAGAGCATTCAGATGGCTGACTGCTCCATCAACTTGTGTCCCAGTATGAGTAGAACCTCAAGACAATAATGAAAAATATGACATGCAAGGGAGAAAGCAATCTTTGTTGTTTGAAGCCACCGGGATTTGAAGGATGTTTGTTCCAAGGTGCATCTAGTCGAATCTGACTGATATGTCACATACTCTATGTTCAAAACAAATGAATGGGCATCTGGTTTCTGAGACATGTAGATGTATCTGTACCTGGACATGTTATCATTTTCATCTCCTAAGAAACTGGGCAGGGTGGAGTGGTCAAGTATGGAGAATGGCTTCCTCCTTCCCCATCCAATCAGTGGAGTTGCAGAGAACTCCCAGCCCATCAGTGACAACAATAGAAACAAACGTTTTAAACCTGACTGTCCTTGTCCCTTGGATACAAAGCACCATGCTTGCTTTTCTTAGTACTGGCCAGGAAGAAAATCATAGCCTTAGTCTCCTGTGGCTCAACTCTCAGTTTGGCCTTTATGATAGACACTTAGGGTTAGTATACCAGGATGTAAAGTTCAGTTTATGTTCATGTTTCAAATGATCTTGCAATTTTTTGCACTTCCCTAGCAGGTGTTCTGTGAAAGCAGGGCAAAGAATAAAGAAATTCCAAGCAGATGCTTAATCAATGGTGAGTGCTGACATTTCTACATCTTATCTCAGATCTAAAGCAAGGGTCAGCCTATTTAATTTTGGTTTCAGTTGGCCCTTTGCAATCTGGAGATCTTTTTCATTTGCTCCCTTGTCTATAATGTTATAGCCAATAACCTCATTAGGTAAATTCTTCAGCTCAGATTATGGAATGGGTGGTCATTTCTTATTTTGATGAGTTATCTCGAGGGTTTTTCATAATTTGGATTTGAAAATATTTTATTGTGCCTTATTGATTCTAGCGTTCATATTCTAATGCTTTTGGCCCATTTTTTTTGCCATCCACTCCGGTCTTTGCTGTGTTTAAGCCTCACTGATGCGCACTAACTGGGTGGAAGGTCAATGTAAATCAGATTCTAGGCTGAACTGAAGTCAATTTTTAAAGAAATATATTTTAAATGCAAACAGAAACTCAAACTAAATTTTCACAAAGTTCTGACAGAAGACTTCCAAGTAGAAATCGTGCTGAGCTGCTGTATTGATGAGATAAAACTCATTTATAATTAGAAACCCTGTTTGCATACAAATAGTTAATGGTTTAAAGTCCTTAAAAACGATTTGCTCTCTTCCAGAGATTGAGTGTGCTTCTGCAATCATGCACAGTCTAATCAGCTGTTTTGCAGAGCATCTTCGCATTGGCCACACTGAACCCCAGTCTAACCTACATAGAAGTATAACAAAGACTGAGTTCGTACATTCTGAAGAAATAAAATGTTATTGAATGAATCCAGGTGTTTTTGAAATAGTAATTGAGTTTTAAAAATAATCTCCTGGGGACAGGGCGTGGTGGCTCATGCCTGTAATCCCTGCAGTTTGGGTGGCTGAGGTGGGCAGATCACTTGAGGTCAGAAGTTCAAGACCAGCCTGGCCAACAAAGTGAAACCCCATCTCTACCAAAAATACAAAAGTTAGCCGGCCATGTTGGTGCGTGCCTGTAATCCCAGCTACTAGGGAGGCTAAGGCATGAGAATCGCTTGAACCCGGGAGGCGGAAGTTGCAGTGAGCCGAGATTGCACCACAGCACTCCAGCCTGGGTGACAGACTCTGTCTCAAAAAAAAAAAAAAAAAAAAAAAAAAAAGCATCTCCCGGGGCCAGGCGCAGTGGCTTACATCTGTAATCTCAGCACTTTGGGAGGCTGAGGCAGGAGAATCACTTGAATCTAGGAGTTTGAGATCAGCCTGGGCAACATAGCAAGACCCCATCTATACAGAAAAAAAGTCCTGATTTACCCATTTCATCCTAGAGGACAGGAAGAGAGCAGAAATCTCAATTAAGAAGCTTCTGTACATGTAGAGTACAGTGTGAATGGTGTCCCGTTAGACTTGAGCCAGTGTAGGTATAATGCTATTGGAATTCTTTTTTTTTTTTTTTTTTTTTTTGAGATGGAGTCTCGCTCTGTTGCCCAGGCTGGAGCGCAGTGGCCGGATCTCAGCTCACTGCAAGCTCCGCCTCCCGGGTTCACGCCATTCTCCTGCCTCAGCCTCCTGAGTAGCTGGGACTACAGGCGCCCGCCACCTCGCCTGGCTAGTTTTTTGTATTTATTTTTAGTAGAGACGGGGTTTCACCGTGTTAGCCAGGATGGTCTCGATCTCCTGACCTCGTGATCCACCCGTCTCGGCCTCCCAAAGTGCTGGGATTACAGGCTTGAGCCACCGTGCCCGGCCATGCTATTGGAATTCTATACTTGCCTGAGCTATGGATGCTAGAACATGTGTGGCTCTTGTTCTTTTAGTTGACAAGATTGCAGCCATTCTTCATGACTCAGATTGAATGTCATTTCTCCCAAGCCTTCCTATTTCCACTGTTTGTATGGGTCGTGGTTTCAGCAGGAAACAGATGCGTACACAAATTGGGTAATTTGAGGACAGTTTACAAAGGGGTTATTTACAAAGGTAAAGGCAGGGCATATGGAAATTACAAAGGATCAACTGCCGGACCTTTGACCTTGTAAAACATCAGGGCCTGAAAAGGCAAAGGAATAGTGCAGTCACAAGGACCTGGTGGCAGTAACTGTACGGGGGCAACCACTAAACAGAAACTGACACCTTTATGGCCAAGACACAGTGGCCAGTAGCGGGGAAGCCTGGGGAATTGAATATCCCAACTCTGCTCCACAAGCTTTCTCCCATCATAACCCTCATTAGCTGAACCCAGCTGGAAGTAAGAGTTGGGCAAGGGAGCCTGCTAATGCAGTCCAGAGAGGTTTGTGTATTATTTATCTATCGCCTTATAACAAATTATTCCAAAACTTAGTAGCTTAAAATAGCAAACTTCACCTCATAGTCTCTGTGGAGCAGGAATTTGGATAGCTAGATTTTGGTTCAGTGTCTCTTGAGAGGTTGCCTTTAAGAAGTCAGCTGAGGCTACCGTCATCTGAAGGCTAGAGAATTTGCTTCCAAGATCCCTTACTCATCTGGCTTTTGGCTAGAGGCTTTAGTTCCGTATCACAGGGAGCTCCTCTAGAAGGTTACATGGGTGTCCTCATGACATGGTAGCTTGCTTCCCCCAGAGCAGGTGATCTAAGAGAGAGTAACTGAGAAGTTGTGATATGTATGATGATCTAGTCTTGAGAGTCACATACCATCATGTCTGACACAGACCAGCCCTCATATAACATTCAGGAGCAGGACAACCAGAGGGCAGAGATCACTAGGTGCCATCTTGGAGGCCGATTATCACAACCAGCCTACCTGCAGGATGCAGACGGTTGAAAGTAGATATAGAAATGCAGACAGAAGACATCCAGCACACCCCCAAGTAGAAGTACCCCTTTCTACTCTGATCACATAATAAATTACCCATATCTTGACTGCAGCACCAATTATATTGCTTCCAATTTGTTTATCTATCTGTCTCTCTGGAATGTAACCTCCTCGAAGAGGAGAACTGTCTTATTCTTCCTTATGTCTTTGGTGTTTACACAGTGCCAGGCTTATGATGGTTCCCCCAAATACCTGAAGTTTTTTTTTTTTATTTTAAAAAATATCTCTTTCATAATTTATTATATTGGTTACATGTTGAAATGATATTCTAAATATGCTGAGTTATAGAAAATACATTATTAAAATCAATTTTACCTACTGATTTTAAATTATTTAAATTTGGTCGTAAAATTTAACATTATATGTGTGGTATATGTTATTATATTATAACATATTATTATATTTTTATTGTATAGCCCTACCTTACTGATTTGGTATTCATTTCTGTTTCTGAGTTATTTTTTCACATTCTCTGGATAACACATATTTCAAAGTTCAGAAATACTTCATGAGTATTAACATTTTCAGTAGTGAATAGTCTTTCTAGAAAGAATTGTGTGACCAATATTATTTTTGAAATAGCTGTATTATTAGTTGTTCTTAAAATGTTCATCATCTCGCTAGCACTTTTATAGAGTGTTATAGGACTTGTGAAGCTCTGGAATCTGAATTTTGGTTCTTTTAAAGGTGCTTTATCTGTGTAGATGGTTGTTAAATTGGTGTCCTTGCCAGGGAGACCATTGGTGGAGGCTTCTAGTTCACCACCTTTCTCTGCCTCCAGTTCGAAGTCTTGAATGAATGAAATCTAATAGCAGTCTCTTGATGGTCTACAGTCAGTGATGAGGGCTCTCCTTCATCTTTCTTCACCCCCTTCATCTTCCCTGCAGTTGCCCAGTGCTGTCAAAATACCTTTGTGTCAATTAGAAAATTGACCTAATATGCGAATGCATGCATCAGATGTTAGTGACTGTTAAATCCTAGAGTATTTGCATATAACTATTTTTAATTTTAAAAAGGGAAAGATGAGCTGGAGTGTTAGCAGCCCATTACTTAAAAATCCTCATGTCATTCCTCTAAGTTCTCTGTTAACTATTTTGGCTCAAGTTCTATCTCCCCTTGATATGACTTGGGCACTCCATAATTGTGCGTCAAAGATACCTTGATGTGAAGTGCCCGTGTGAAGGGGAAGGACGGTGCCTGTCCAGTTGTAGAAGGAAGTTCCTTGGGCACATGGTCCAGCCCTTAAAAGCCTTAATGGGTGCAGCACACCAACATGGCGCATGTATACATATGTGACAAACCTGCACGTTGTGCACATGTACCCTAGAACATAAAGTAAAAAAAAAAAAAAAAAAGTCTTGGGCTTTGATTCTTTAATTGAACAAAATTAAATAACCTGAGAAATGATGAAGATTTGCCTGTGCTTTTTCTGGTGCTTCATGGAGGGATATTATTTCAGACCTCAAATATGCATTTTCTTCATGTTCCTTGTTGAAATTATCTGCAAATTCTACGTAAAAAGGGATTACTCTATCACCAGCAAAGGTATCACATGTATTTCCATAAAAACACCTGTTCTGTGTTTTGGCCAGTATCAGTTCAACTTCCAAATATATAAAATAAAAAATATATAAATAAATAAATATATATATGTGTGACAACATTTTAAAAAATCTTGATATCTTCAGCTCCTAAACTTCTCTTTATGTCTAAATTATTTATCAAAACTGTTTATTTAAAACAGTGAGATACCATGATGCACCTATTAGAACAGCCAAAATCCAGAACACTGACACCACGAATTTCTGGTGAGGATGTGGAGCAACAGGAACCCTCATTCACTGCAGGTGGAAATGCAAAATGGTACAGCCACTTTGGAAGACAGTTGGTAATTTCTTACAAAATGAAACATACTCTTACCATATGATTCAGTAATCGTGCTTCTTGGTATTTACCCAAAGGAGTGGAAAACGTATGTCCACGCAAAAACCTGCACATGCATATTTATAGCAACTTTATTTGTAATTGCCAAAACTTGGGAGCAATCAAGATGTCCCTCAGTAGGTTAATGGTTAAACTGTGATACATCCAGATGATGGAATGTTATTCAACACTAAAAAGAAATGAGTGATCACACCATAAAGAGACATGGAGGAAACTTAAGCAGTGATTACTAAGTGAAAAAAGCTAGTCTGAAAAGGCTACTTACTCAATAATTCTGAATACATGACATTCTGGAAAAGGCAGATCCGTGGAGAAAATAAAAAGATCAGTGGTTGCCATGGGGTTAGCGTGATGGAGAGATGACTAGGAGCCCAGGGGATTTTTAAGGCAGTAAAACTACTGTGCATGATACTCTAATAGTGAATATATGTCATTATACATTTGTCCAAATCCATAGAATGTGCAACACCAAAGCTGAGCCCTAATGTAAACTATGGACTGTGGGTGATAATGCTGTGTCAATGCAGGTTCATCAAATGTAATAAAGTACCTCTCTGGTGGGAGATGCTGACGACGGGGGAGGCTATGCATGTGTGGGGGCAAGGGATATATAGAAAATCTTTGTACTTTCTGCTCAATTTTGCTAGCCGGACATGGTGGCTCACGCCTATAATCCCAGCACTTTGGGAGGCTGAGGCGGGCAAATCACTTGAGGTCAGGAGTCCGAGACAAGCCTGGCCAACATGGTGAAACCCTATCTCTACTAAAAATACAAAAATTCGCTGGGCGTGGTGGTGGGTGCCTATAATCCCAGCTACTGGGGAGGCTGAGGCAGGAGAATCCCTTGAACCCAGGAGGCAGAGATGGCAGTGGGCTGAGATCACACCACTGCACCGCAGGCTGGGCAACAGAGCAAGATTCTGTCTCAAAATGAAAACAAGAACAAAAATTTTGCTGTGAAACTAAAAGTGCTCTGCAAAATAAATTCTCTTAAGAAAAAGGGTTGGGCTATAAATATTTTACTAAAGCAAAGCAAGAGGTTCTAATGCCCCAGAGGAGAGATTTCTAATGAGGGACTTGAGGTTCTGTCATGATTTAGGGAGGTTACAGGGGAAGATTCTTGAGGCTGGAGAAGCTCCCCTGGAGCCTGGGGTGTGGCCGCTGCCACATATGTCCAGAACCACCTGAGATGTTTCCATCACTTTTGTATTTATTAGCTGTGCTGTCTGTCTCCTTGGCATCACCACTACCCCTAAGATCTCTGCAGAGAAAAAGGTAGGAAATATATTTCTCAGAATCTCCTTCCCCTGAATGGTCTTGGGTTGGAGTTTCCCAAAGAAAGGCAAGGTGAGACTGGGGAGGCTGCAGTAGGCAGTGGTAAGATCCAGGGCAAGGCCCTAGAAAGCTCTCGAATAGTGGTTTTCAAACTTGAGCTGTATCAGAAGTACCCAGACAACTTGATAAAGCACAGACTGCTGGAGCCCATCCTTGGAGTATATGATTCAGTAGGCCTAGGGTAGGGCCTCAGATTTACATTTCTAGCAATTTCCAAGGTGATGTTGATCCTGCTGGTTTTAGAAAAATAGCTCCTTCAATGCTTCCATTTCCTTGAATTAAGACTCATGATGTAGAGAACACATAGCATGACCCCTGTTTTCCAGAATAAACTTGACCAATATTCAGTGCATGAACAGACAGAGCTTTCCAGAGTGCTTAAGCCTCCCCAAGAAGCACGATTACTGAATCATACGGTAAGAGTGCTAAAGTTTAGAGAAGGGACTCAGGCAGGCTGGCATTGCTTCCAGGACCTATGTGGTTTCGATCTCCATGAGACAAGGCCCCTGCTGCCATGCTGGTCTTCAGCTTCCAGTGGGGAAGGGAAACTTGGGCCTCTTGCAGCCAGGCACTTTTGACTCTTTGCTCATTGACACTCCCCAGCTCTATGGAACATGCCAGGGCAGGACAAAGCCTCCAACTACTGGCCCTGGAAGATAGCTGTGTCAGTCCATTTGCACTGCCATAAAGAAATGCCTGAGGCTGGGTAATTTATAAAGAAAAGAAATTTAATTGTCTCATGGTTCTGCAGGTTGTACAGGAAGCATGGCTCCAGCACCTGCTTCTGGTGAGACCTCAGAAAGCTTCCAATCATGGTGGAAGGCAAAATGGGAGCAGGCATGTCACATGGCAAGACAGGAGCAAGACAGAGAAGAGGGAAGTCCCAGACTCTCTCTAAACAACTAGATCTTGTGTGAGCTCAGAGAGAGAACTCTCTCATTATCACAAGGATGGCACGAAGTCATTCATGAGGGATCTGCCCCCATTACTCAAACACCTCCCACCAGACTCTACCTCAAACACTGGGGATCACATTTCAACATGGGATTTGGAGGGGACACACATCCAAGCCATATCAACAGCCCAGGGAGTTGCCCTGAGTCACAGCTGATAATAGGTCTGCTGTGGCCGGGCGCGGTGGCTCAAGCCTGTAATCCCAGCACTTTGGGAGGCCGAGACGGGCGGATCACGAGGTCAGGAGATTGAGACCATCCTGGCTAACATGGTGAAACCCCGTCTCCACTAAAAAAATACAAAAAATTAGCCGGGCGAGATGGCGGGCACCTGTAGTCCCAGCTACTTGGGAGGCTGAGGCGAGAGAATGGCGTAAACCCGGGAGGCAGAGCTTGCAGTGAGCTGAGATCTGGCCACTGCACTCCAGCCTGGGTGACAGAACGAGACTCCATCTAAAAAAAAAAAAAAAAAAGTCTGCTGTGATGGCAGGAACATGTAACATGTATGGCTGGCAGCAGGCAACGTGACATCCAGTTGCTGTTGGAGTGGACGAGGTGACCGCAAGCAGCTGTGTATAAATAAGAACAAAGTTGCTTCTTTTAAGCAAAGGCCTGGATTTGTGGTGAGGCTAAGAGGCTGAGTCACCTGTGAGCCACCTCAAGAGCTCTGCTGTGGCAGCTGAGGGACTTGAGCACCACATGGAAGGGACTGCTAGCCTCACACAGGTCTCTGGGGCCACAACTGATAGAAAGGATGGTCAGAATACCCAATATTTGCGAATCTCTAAGTGGCCTTTTCTGAAAAAGAAAGAAATACTTTACAGGTAAAGAAACAGACTCAGAGGCTAAGCAGCATGACCAGAGTCAGTTAGTGGCAGAGTCAGGACCATGACCAAGTCCTTTAACTCTGAATTCCATGTTCAAACTATCTGCCTGCAGTCCCCTCTGGGAACCCTGGCTCCAGGACAAAGGGACAAAGGGGACCACGGGGAGACACCACGTGCTTAGGCATCGTGGAAGAGGGAGCACCTCTTCCAGGTCCCACGTTGGACACTGTATATCTCACCTGTTGAACTACTCAGTTTATCTTTTCATTGTTTGTAATGTTACATTTTGAAATAATTATAGCTTCAGAGTAATTTCACCCAACTTCCCCCAGCTGGTGCATCTTACAGTGCTGCAGTACAAGGTGAAAAGCAGGGCAGGTTGTCTTGAAAGGAGCAGTTTCTCCCACAAATGTCCTCCAAGTCCTAAGTCGCAGGCATTTAGAAAATCCGGTAATTGCTGTCATTTTCATTATCAGTTAAATGAGTCCCCTAATGTTTCAGAACTGCAGATGACATGAGATGTCCCTGCTGGGGAGAAAAACTTGATCCCATTGGCAAACCAGCTCCTGAGATTTGTATCAAGTCCTCTGCATCTCACAGCTACCTTGTGTCTTCTCTATTGAAAAGTGGCTGGGACGTTCAGAGACCTTCTACTAATGGCAAATTCTGAGGTTGGTGGATATAGTAAGATCGGCAGACCTCTCTGGAATTGTTTATATAGCAGAGAAAACAGAATTTAGAGTCAGGCAAATCTGAGTTTTAATTCTTATAATCAATCATGCATTAAGTATTGACATTTCTTCTAATATTGTCTTAAAATGTTAAGGAAACTTATAAATAATTTCTTGTAACTTAACTTTTAACGTACGTCTGTTTTATTATGCCGACTAGATTATAAACTGCTAAATCACGTTTTGCTTTTTTTTTTTTTTTGCATTTGCCCCTATGGTTTGATGATTAGATCTAGAAACACTGACACGATTGTTGAAACACAGATAGGCTGGCTTCAAAACACTGAAATTCAATGACTATGCAAGGTATCATCCACCAATTTGTAGTTATTAAAAAAATAAACTCACTGGTAAGCAAAGCAGGTGTGTCGCCTTAGAAGCGGAATGTGAATGTTCATTTGGAGTTTGGTAATCAGTGTAATATTGTCCACCTTAAAAATCATTTTCTTGGGTCAGGCATGGTGATTCATGCCTGTAATCTCAGCACTTTGGGAGGCCGAGGCAGGCGGATCACCTGAGGTCAGGAGTTCAAGACCAGCCTGGCCAAGATGGAAACCCCGTCTCTACTAAAAATACAAAAGTTAGCCGGGCATGGTGGTGGGTGCCTGTAATCCTAGCTACTCAGGAGACTGAGGCAGGAGAATTGCTTGAATCTGGGAGGCGGAGGTTGTAGTGAGCCGAGACTGTGCCAATGCACTCCGGCCTGGACAACAAGAGTGAAACTCCATTTCAAAAAAAAAAAAAAAAAAAAAAAAATCATTTTCTTGTGCTGTAGGTTTAAATACAAAGAACCCACAACATGAAGACATTTGAAGATCTCAGGTGAGATCTCTTGGTGAGTTTCAGGTCTCCTAAGAATTATGTTATATCCCTAAGAATACACATGGTTTTCACAGTTATTATGTGCTAGATGAAAGACACAAAACAACTGTTATGGACTATCTGTGTCACTCCAAAATTCATACGTTAAAATCTAACCCCCAATGTGATCACGATGCAGCCTTGAGAGGTAATTATGTCATGTGGGTGGAGCCTTCATGAATGGGACCAGTGCCCTTATAAGAAGAGGCCAGAGGGCTAGCTCACTCTCTTTCCACTATCTGAGTATACAGTGAGAAGACCTCAGTCTGCAACCCGGAAGGGAGCCTTTCCCAGAATCTAACCATGTTGGTGCCCTGATCTCAGGCTTCCAGCTTCCAGAACTGTAAGAAATAAATGCTGTGTATAAGCCACCCAGACCTTGTTATAGAAGTCTGAACTAAGACAACAGCTATACCAACCTTAAAAAAATATGCTGGAAGTTGTTTTTTTTTTTTAAAGGGAAAAATAGGATTGGTTCCAGTGCTCCAAATAATGACAGGAATTGCTAAATACAAAAGCTATAGGTATTTATTGAACAGACGTGAGCTATACAAGGGTATGCCTTGTGTGTATACAGGTTGCCTTTGTTTAATATTTTATCATAAAACATCCATGTTATAATGTTGTATATGGAAACAACAGTGCCAGGTAGAAGGTGGATGGGCAATGGAAAATAGGTTATGGAAAATATACTAAAGCAAGATGTTTCCATCAACACCAAGCTATTAATGTTTGGGTTTGGCAGTGACCTTTTGTCTATCAAACAAGGCTTTGGGGTTCAGGTAGCACAGAGAAAACACCTGAGACAGGAACCAGAGGCACACTGCTTCAGTCCCAATTAATGTCGATATTGCATCCATGTTCTTGATAATGCCAGCTTCTGTGGCCATGGCTGCTATTATCCCTGCCTTTTTCCCTGTTTGAAAAGAATCTTCTCAGCAGAGCTAGTGTCAACAGAGAGTGTGTTTTATGTTATTGTGTTTGTGCTGGTGTCATTTGTGCTACTGGTAATTACTCAATTGTTTCAACTGGCAATATGATTTCCAACACCAAAACATTATCATTTATAGAAATTGGTAATCCTGATATTGGTGTCTTAGATTCCTAATCTTTCAATGCTAATGATCCCTAAGCAATTTCAAAAGAGATCACTTTGCTGGTTATAAAAACAATGATGCCGAGTATGGATTATGACTGTTCCTTGCATGACTCGAAAGTTTTTCACCCATGTGTTTGCAGTGACCTCTGTGAGAGCCTCATAAAATTATTCAATGCTTTCCCAGTAATGTTTAGGATAACCTGAGTGAATTCTTTGTTCATCTGAGGGTGGGAAGGTGTTTTCATAGCTTGCATGGTTTTTTCTTTTGAATTTTTTGAATTTCCAGCTTTTCTGCCCTGCTTTTTCACCGTCTTTGCAGTTTTATCTGCCTTTGGTCTTTGATGCTTGCATGGTTCTTGACAACCATACTTGTATTTGGACAATCAAAAATTGTGTGTTCTTTGCTTCGTGCCATCATGAAGAATTTCAGAAAGAGACGTGATTTGACCTTAGTGTTTTAAATGGGCATGGTCCTGCTGCCAAGTTCAGCAAAACAGCAGCTACTGCTGTCTGATGTACTCTGAAAGCCCGATCAGTCAGATCAGCCCATTAGAGACCTGACCTCATGGACCCGCTTGCAGCGTGGTGGCGGGATGATGGGCTGATGTGAGGACAACTGCTCCATCGTGGTCAGTGCTGCTGGGTTGCACTGCATGAGGAACCAAGCTCAGTTTTATTTCCCTGCCCTTCTGCAAACAATTATTCTAGCAACATACACTAGGCATCCAGAAAATAGCATGAAATGGATTTTGATGTTTTTGGGCTTGGATTAATTTGCTTCACTGTAGCCCTTGAACTCTTGAAACAGAAGTATCAAGAACCTGCTATTCTCTTAGTGGGCTTTGACCATGTGGTGCTCCAGAAGTTATCTCCAAATATACTTCAAAATATCAGGCAGAGGTGTCCTGTCTAAAGTTAACTATGTGCCATATACCTGTTATGGTGGCCACCAGCAGCATCTTTCTGACGACCGTGAATGTTCACAATGATGCTTCAGAAAGGATGAAAGAGGCAAAATATGCGGCGAATATATTGAGTGTCTCTTGGGAACTTTGTTATTTTCACTGGATCGTCTTAGAGCCTTCAGTGAACTAGCTCACCTTCCACCATTTGTTTATTACATGCATATTACCCACAGCACCTGGCCGAATTGAGCCTGGTATACTTCTTTTGTTGTAATCGAAAAGATGTCAGAACAAAGTTCCATGCTTATGGTCTGGATGTGTGAACAATAGGCATTCCCAAGAGCACCCTCAGTTCTCTCCTGGGTATCAACAAGAAATCCTCGCCGCGAAGACTGAATGACACCAAGTACAGTAGCTCAATGGACTTCATGGCACTTGGGAGAACTTAGGCTTTTGTTTTGTTAGACTGTCTTTTGTTTTTCAGCTTGTGTGTTCACTGGAAATTCAGAATAAGCCATTTGTGAACTAGGGATCTAGAAAACTTGTCACCAGATGACACATCTATTTTGGTAGCTGGCGAGCTCCAGGTGGCCTGATTGCTTGTCTCGGGCTCCCCCACTGCTGGGACTCCATGCATATAGTCTCAGCTAATGTGGAACATGGAGGGTGCCTATCCTGAAGGTGGGCTCCTTCTGGGATGCCACCTGTGCAACCAAGTGAGTCCCATCTGGGTTTGATGCAAATTCTACAATGTCACACAGTTTGGGTTATAATATAGGCTGTATTGGGAAGATGAAAAACTAACATAGGCCAAGGGTTGTTGAGAGAGAGAAGGCACTGTTTCCTGATTCCCTCATTATCCCAGGGAGGTGTGTGAGGCCAGGGCACCATGCCAGTGTTTGGACCCCACACTCTAGGGGAGTCCGTTTTTTACAGGGCATTTAAGAGAAGGTACCCATGTCAGTGGGGGAAAACACACTCATTATCTGGCAGCTCGCAGTCTGGATTTGGGCTGCCAACTGTAGGTAGGAGTTGTCTGGGAATGTTAGCTGACCAGACCTCGAGACATTGGGGCTGAAGGAAGTTATGCACCCCATTTCTAGAAGGAGGACATTACTCATCCCATGGGAAGCTAATTCCTTGCATGCAGCCCTATCTGCTGATTCCAGCTAACTTGTTCAGGCCACCCAGAGAGTTCCTAGGGCTACATTCAGATGATTCTGGTAATCACCCCACATGGCCATATAACCATGGTTTGACAATAAAGAGTAGGACAGAAAGACAAGAATTACTTTGACCCCAGTTAATTACATCCATCTAGTTTTATGCCATTTTGACCATTAATTGAGCAGAAAAGAAACATTGAAGGAAAGAAAAATATTCAAGCACCCTAAGCAGACTTGTGATCACCTGGAATACTATGTAATAATTTTAGATCAATGGCTCTGCAAATATTTAATGAGCAACTACTATGTGTCTAACACTGTGCTAGGTATTGGGGTGAAACAGTCTCTGATCTTAAGGACCCACAGTCCAGTGTACCCCATAGGAATATAATAAATATTCATGACTGATGATTGATGATGCTGAATTACATTGTTTGAATCTTAGGATAAAAGTGATAAAATAAAAAAGAAATATTGCATTAGGTGTAACTATTTTCTCTTTGGGTGTAGCTCAGAAACTCTGCTTGCATTAATATTATGGTAAAATCTAATTGCTGGTAACAGCCACAGGCAGTAGTGTGCTGCAGCCAGTTTGCACCAGCCCACAAGAACCAATTACTAGATTTTCAGCAATTTTGTGAGCCAGTTGGTAAACATAGCTGTTATAAAAATAAAATTATATAAACTTACAATTAAATAAATTATACTAAAGACAAAGACAGTGATATTTAAAATTCATCTCTTCTTAAACATTTTAGTGCATTTTACTTTTATCTGTGCTCTTAAGGTAATCTACATTGGCTGCATCTGAGTGGTAGAAATGTCATATAATGCTGTGCTATTGCATATCTCTTCTCAACTCTGCATTCAGTGATGGCACCGTTGTAGTTTGAAATCATCTGTCATGTAGTATTTACACCATGGAAATCAGCAGACACCACAAATTAGGGCTTGATTTACTACCAAAGCTGAAAAAAAATTAGTTTAATGAATACAATTAATACAAGGGTAAAAAATAGTTTAACAGAAGATCACATATCAGCTTTAATGACAATAGATTTATTGGGGAAAAACTGGATTGGGGTAAAATTCCACTTGTCAAGTCACAGTCGAATTGCAGTTCTAGGTTGGCTGTGGTGTAATAGTTAATTTTATGTGTCAGCTTGACTGGGCCATGGGATGCCCAGATAGCTGGTAAAATATTACCTCGGGGTATGTCAGTGAGGGTGTTACTGGAAGAGATTAGAATTTGAAACAGTAGACTGAGAAGATGGCCCTTCCTCTGTGGGTGGGCCTCATCTGATCTGTTGAGGATCGGAACAGAACAAAAGGGTAGAGGCAAGCTGGAGGAACTCTGCCTGACTGCTTCAGCTGGGACATTGATCTTCTCCTGCCCTTACTGCTTCTGGGTCTCAGGCCTTCAGACTTGGACTGGAATCTACACCATCAACTCTTTGACTTCCAGGCCTTCAAATGACACCACCATCTTTCCTGGGTCTCTAGCTTGCAGGTGGCAGGTCATGGGACTTCTCAACCTCCATAAGCATGTGAGCCACTGTGTTATAATGAGTCTGTCCATCTATCTATCAACTATCTATCTCATCTTTTTATTCATCTAGAGTTTCTATCTAGGTAGACAGAGAGCTCTGAGTATCTAGATAGATAGAGAAGTAATATTCTATAAGTTCTGCTTCTCTGGAGAGCCCTAATACATAAGGGTTTGGCAAAAATCAATCAAAACATTCTGTAAGAATAAATTAGCTCTATGAAATTGACAATAAATAATATTATTTGTATATTGTACACTATACATCCTTTATTGAAATTTATAACAAACATATATATTTACACATTTTTCTTTTTTGGAACACCAGTTTACTGTATTTACTGTAACACCACTGAGTATAAGCCCATCATTGAAGCTGATAGCAGGAGACAGGCTGTTAAGACAGAGGTGGTTTCCTCAAATGAGATGGAGGGAAGGAGACAGCCACTGCTGCTCTCCTGGAAGGAGAGCCCTCTTCACCCTTGTTCTCCTGGTCCTTTCTCCTTAGCAGCTCACCAGAGCTCCCTGACATCCACCTCTTAGGGTGTAGAGACTGTAAAGGTGTCTTTCCTTTGATCGTGAAGAAAAAATGGGATTAGAAACACTTTATTTTTAGTGCAAATGATTGTGGAAAATCCTTCAAAGTCTTCATATTCTTTTCTCATAAGTATGCTGTATTAGTTTGCTAGGGCTGTGGTAACAAAATACTGTGAATTACAAGGCTTAAACCACAGAAATATATTTACCCAGTTCTGGTGGCTGGAAGTCCAAGGTCAGGCTGTCAGCATGGTTGGCTAATTCCTTCTAAGGCTCTGAGGAAGAATCTGTTTCCTGCTTCTCTCCTAGCTTCTGGTGGTTTTATGGCAATCTTTGGTGTTGCTTGGCATCACCCAGATCCCTGCCTTCATCTTCACGTAGGTGAAGGAGGAGTTGATCCAATCCTCTGTCATCTCTGTCCAAATTTCCTGTTTTATAAGGACACGGTTAGATTATGTTAGGGGTCATGCTAATGACCACATCATAACTTGATCATATGCAAAGATTCGATTTCCAAATAAGGTCACATTCACAGGTACTGGGGGTTAGGACTTCAATATGTTTTTGGTGGACACACTTCAACCCATAGCATTTGCTCAATAAACAATGAAAATAAAGCTGAACTCTAAGGGATAGGAAATTGGTGCTTGGAGTCACAAGGTAGTTTGATGAAATTACAAATTCTTGTATAGCTAAAGGTGACCATATGAAGCAGAGGCTGCTGGTGATCCCCTAAATCCAATTTTTGACTTTTTGCATAATAGTAGCATTATTAGCTGACCACAGCCACCAGAATAAATATTTGATTTCCAAGTCCCCCTTACAGTTAACTGCAGTCATGTGATAGCTTCTAGCACATTTAGGAGGTGTGGTTTGTCTCCTTCCTGCCTATTCCGATCCTATTGCTTGGAATACAGCTGTGATGGTTGATGCGCCATCTTGGATGATTTGGATGGAGGCCACTCCCTGGGAATGGCAGAGGAGAAAGCTGGAAAGCACTTGGGTTTCCCAAGGAGCTTGTGAAAGAGCTGCCACACCCACCCCAGATGCTCCCCCTCTGCACTTTAACGTGAAAGGCAAGCAAGAGAAGCAACCTTCCCTCTTGATTAAACCCTTTTTATTTTGGGTCTTTCTCACTTTTCGACAAATACGTATTTTCAATTTGTTCTACTTCACCAAGGATATTCAGTGACTCTCGCATAGCTATAATTATGTGCCTATTTGTCTCTTCTCTCCTTACATCTTAACAGCGAGCATGGTTTAAAGGAGTGGTTTTTAACCAGAGCAATTTTGCATCCCCTGCGTAACATCTGACACTGTCTAGCTATATTTTCAATTGTCACACTTGGGGGAGAGATTCTACTGCTGTATGGTGGGTAGAGATAAAGATGCTGCTAAACATCCTACTATGCATAGCATATGCATAGCATATGCATAGTAGGCTGTTTCTTCTATGCCCCACGTCAAAGAACGATCTGTCCCCAAACTGTCAACAATGCAGAGGTTGAGAAACTCCAGTTTAAAGGGAAAAAGCATAGACTTTGGAACCACGCATGGATTCAAATCCTGGCCCTGCTAGTTATCAATGTGACCTTGGTTACATGGGTCTCCACTAGTGCAATTTGTGTCCGGAATTGGTGGGTTGTTGGTTTCGCTGACTTCAAGAATGAAGCCGTGGACCCCCGCGGTGAGTGCTACAGTTCTTAAAGACCGTGTATCCAGAGTTTGTTCCTTCAGATGTTCCGATTCATCCACAGTTTCTCCTTCAGGTGGGTTCGTGGTCTCGCTGACTTCAGGAGTGAAGCTGCAGACCATCGCGATGAGTGTTACAGCTCTTAAAGACAGCGCATCTGGAGTTGTTCATTCTTCCCGGTGGATTCATGGTCTTGTTGGCTTCAGAAGTGAAGCTGCAGACCTTCCTGGTAAGTGTTACAGAGTGTTACAGCTCATAAAGGCCACATGGACCCAAAGAATGAGCAGCAACAAAAGTTACTGTAAAGAATGAAAGAAAATACCTTTAATGCTGAGGAACCCCAACCCAGCAAGTTGACGCTGGCTAGCTTGGGCAGCCTGCTTTTATTCCCTTATCTGACCCCACCCCCCCCACCCACATCCTGCTGATTAGTCCATTTTACAGAGAGCTGATTGGTCTATTTTACAGAGAGCCAATTGGCCCGTTTTACAGAGAGCTGATTGGTCCATTTTGACAGGGTGCTGATTGGTGCTGTTTACAATCCCTGAGCTAGACACAAAGTGCTAGACAGAAAAGTTTTCCCAGTCCCTACTAGGTTAGCTACCTACAGAGTACTGATTGTTGTATTTACAAACCTTGAGCCAGATACAGAGTACTGATTGGTGTATTTACAAAACTTGAGTTAGACACAGGGTGCTGATTGGTGTATTTACAATCCTTTAACTAGACACCGAGTGCTAGACAGAAAAGTTCTCCAAGTTCCAACTAGGTTAGCTAGATAAAGAGTACGGATTGGTGTATTTACAAACCCTGAGCTAGACACAGAGTGCTGATTGGTGTATTTACAATCCCTTAGCTAGACATAAAAGTTCTCCAAGTCCCCACTAGACTCAGAAGCCCAGCTGGCTTCACCTAGTGAATCGTGCACCAGGGCTGCAGGCAGAGCTGCCCGCCAGTCCTGAGTGCGCCTGCACTCCTCAGCCCTTGGGTGGTCGATGGGACTCGGTGCCACGGAGCAGGGGGTGGCGCCCATCCGGGAGGCTGGGGCCGGGCTGGAGCCCACCGCGGAAGGGGGGCTCGGACATGGCGGGCTGCAGGTCCCGAGCCCTGCCCCATGGGGAGGTGGCTGAGGCCCAGCGAGAATTCCAGCACAGCACTGGCAGTGCTGGGGGACCCAGCCTCCGCAGGTGCTGGCCTGGGCTGCTAAGCCCCTCACTGCCCTGGGCCTGCAGCGCGGGCTGGCCGTTGCTCCGCCGAGCCGACGCCCGCTGGAACTCGCTCTGGCCTGTGAGCGCTGTGGACCCGTTCCCGCCCGCGCCTCTCCATCCATACATCCCCACAAGCAGAGGGAGCCAGCTCTGGCCTTGGCCAGCCCAGAGAGGGGCTCCCACAGTGCAGTGGCGGGCTGAAGGGTTCCGCCAGAGTGGAAGCATTTCCTCAAGGGCCGCCAGAGTGGACGCGGAGGCTGAGGAGGTGCTGAGGGCTGCTAGCACATTGTCACCTCTCACAATCAGGTTACTAATATCTACTGTTTAGGGCTGTTTGGGAGGTAGGTGAGATCATCCTTAGAGAAGGCACACATCAGGCACTCAATAAATGGTAGTTTTCATTTCTTGAAAGGATTTCTCCTTGAGTACACTTCTTGTACACCAGGGAAAGGGATACCTTGCTTGCAGTTTAAATACTCAGGAAAATCAGTCATCATCACACACACAGGCTGTCCTGCAGCGTTGCCTGTCGAGGTCCCCAATCTGATTTTTAGTCCCTTCTGCAGCCTCAGTTCTTGCCCCTTTCAATCTGCATGGTGGAATCCAGCCCCTCCAATCTGCACATACCTCCCCCATGCCTAAGCACACACATTACCCTCTGCCTGAAGCACCCTCCACACCTTTACTGACAGATCAACTCCTCCTCACTCTGCAAGGCTTGGTGGCAGAGGCACCTTTTCTGGAGGTGTTCCTGCACTGTGGAATGAGCTAAACCTCTTGGCTCTGAGCTTCCAGAGCCTTCTCTACTTAGTTCCATCTCGCAAGAATCAATTCTCTCAGCTGTTAAAGACAGAGAAGGCCAGGCATGTGGCTCACGCCTGTAACCCCAGCACTTTGGGAGGCTGAGGTGGGCAGATTACTTGAGGTCAAGAGTTTGAGACCAGCCTGGCCAACATGGTGAAACACCATCTCTACTAATAATACAAAAATTAGCTGGGGGTGGCATGTGCCTGTAATCCCAGTTACTCGGGAGGCTGAGGCTCCAGAATCTCTCGACCCCGGAGACAGAGGTTGTAATGAGTAGAGATGGCACCACTGAACAACAGCCTGGGCAACAGAGTAAAACTGTATCTCAAAACAAAACAAAAAACAGAGAAAAGTTCTTGCCCTGGAGTCACTTGCAGGGTGAACCTTCAGAGTCACTCTAGAGTGAATGTAAATGTGGTCATGGATAGAAACGTCTGGCACATATTGCAAACACACAAAACCCTTGTTGAGCTTAGTGTCATGTTCTCCGTAAGAATCTGCATGTTATTTGAACGCTGGGACTATGCCCTTTACTTCTGTATTCCCAGCACTCAGTAAACTACCCAGGTAAATTTAAAAAACTTTGTTAAAGGTTAATTTAGTTAGAATTTTCTCTATTTTCTATTTCTATTTTATCTATTATTTTCTATTTTAATGAGAAAGATATAAGATCTCTCATATCTTTCTCGTTGTTCTCAGACAATTCCAAGGGTTTCTATGTCTTATCAATTATACCTTCCTCATATTTTTCTTTCCTGTCATCTCTTCTCCTGCCTGTAATTTTGCACTTTTTTTTCCTACCTGAACTATGAGAATGGGCTTTTAACCTATAGCTCTGCTTCTGGGCCTCTCTCTAATACAACCAGACTGTTGGACTCATCTTTTAAAAATACTACCTGATCATTTCATCCCTTGGTTAAAACCTTTCAAAACGTATCTATTTCCTACAAGATAATATCCAGGGTTCTTGGAATGGAATGCAATGTTCTTCATGACCTGGCCCCAGTTTTCCCCTAAACCCCATCTCCTGTAACTTGCTTAGATGAAGTTGAGACTTCAACCTGCCAAATCAGTAAACTACCCCAGTTCACTATGCTGTGATATGATTGCTTCAGAGTCAAATATTTGGCTTTGTGGAATGCTCTTGCTGGCAAACTCCTCATTCTTTGAGATTCAGGATGAATTTCTACTTCTACAGAATTTCAGATCTACCCAAGCAGTGACGAATTCATCACTTTCTTCCGTGGAGAACAAATGGATTTAGAACTTTCTTCTGAGACATTGGCTTGCAATGATTTATTTGCATGTTTCTCTCACCAGCTAGACTGAGTGATCCAGATTTATTTGCTTTGGCAAACTAATTGTTTCCTATGGGGCCTGGGACCTGTAGGTCAGAATAAGTGCTAAATGAATGAGTATAAAGCTGCTGATTTATTAAAAAATAACTGGGTTAAACTGTGAAGTCTGGTTGCAATATCAGCTTACTAACTAGAATTTACTGAGGAGTTATCATTTGTCTGTCTTCACTGAAAACTCTAAGACCATTGTTTTCCCCACTTTACAGATGGGCAGACCAAGACACAGATAGACTAACTTGCCAAATAGTACAGAATCAGTGCTCATGGTGCTTGAACTCAAGTCTGACTCCAAATCTGCCTGAAGCACCCTCCACACCTTTATTGGCAGATCAACTCCTCCTCACTCTGCAGGGCTTGGTGGCAGAGGCGCCTTTTCTGGAGGTGTTACAGATGGGCAGACCAAGACACAGATAGACTAACTTGCAAATAGTACAGAATTAGTACTCAGGTGTTCTTAATCACTCCCCCCAACACTGCAAGATCTGAAGATAAAAACAATATTGGGAATAAAAGATTTAGGGCTAGCAACTATTACAATGCAAGCATTTGTGGAATTAATTGATCTCTGAGGGCTTAATTTACAATATTAACACATTTTATTCCTTCCAAAAATGAAATGTGTTTAGAAAAGCCAATTATTAACAAAATCAAATGGAAAGCCATGTGAATGTTCTCCAGAAGCTTACCAAATGCACTAGTGTGGGTGCCCCTGGGAACTGGTGAAAACCGTTGACTTACCATCATAAATAGAGATTGAGGTCCCCCCACCCAAGTGGGATTTGTCCTGTCTCAGTTGACCGGGACACAAGATGCATGGTAAAGGTTTTGGCTGTCATTTTCTATCAGGACAACTGGCAAAAGAACTGTCAGAGTCACAACAACCCCACCTTCTCTATCAGTATCCTTGTGGTCTTCCTAACAGCTCTGTAAGGAGAGAAAGACAGGGATTCAATCTCCATTTCACAGATTAGAAAACAGAGGCCCAGAAAAGTTACATGAAGCCATCTATGTTCCATCCTCCACTATTTTGGCATCTACTTTGATGTTTTTCCATGTGAAAGCATTTTCTTTCAAGACGGCTTCCCGGAATTTTAGCAAGAATTTGAGAGCCAAGTATAAGAGGAGCTAGTCCCTCTGCCTTAGAAGGGAAGCGTGCCCAATGTATTTTTGGTTTGACATTCTACTGCCGGGCGTTTCCTCTTCGCTGGTGTTGTTTGTAGTCAGGCCTCGGCTTTTAACATGCAGGTCTGGGGATGCACCTTAAGACTGACCCAGAGTAAGGACATTTTAATGCTGACATTTCCTGTCTCAATTTCCTTCCCTGCTTCCTTATGATTAATGGTCAGGCCTCCTCCCACCTGCGTTCCTGCCTTCCAGCCAGAGATGCACTACCCGACAGGAACAGAAACTGTTTGCCTGCAGTTTTGTAACTAAAAATAACAATGAGAAAAATGTTCAATTAATCTCTCGCCTCCCCAGCCTGCCTTGCACCGGTTCTCTAGGTTGTACTCACATATTAGGTCGGGCAAGGTGCTGGCCAGTTGCAGAGTCTCTTTAAACTGCTAAGGAAAGTGGAGGCTGGAGGATTCTAAGCCAGGTCACAACATGTAGCAGGCAGGACCTCAGGCTTTACTTTAAAAATGATCTCCATTAAAAGACTACTGTGTGCCAAGCACTGTGCTAAGCATGCCATCTACATGATGTCATTTAATCCTCATAAAGCAACCCAAAGAGGTAGTTTGCATCATCTACATTTTAAAAATAATAAACAGAATCAGAGAGGTTAAGTAAGGTGCCGAAGGTACACAGCTACTACAGACAGGATTTAAACCCAGGGTTCTCTTGGTGCATTTTCATGAGCATCTGATGTGGTTTTTAATTTTAGTAATTATAATTATTAAAATTGTTAACACTAATTTAACATACCATTTTTAAGTCTTTAGTATTCACTGGGAAAGATGTTAAGTTCAGGCAGAAAGGAGAAGTAAGAATAATTCCTGCCTTCAAGAAGTTTTCCATTAGGTGAAGCAAGTCTGTTGTCTCTCACTTCTTGTACTGAAGAAATTTGAGGAGTTGTTTGAAATAAAATCATATTTGTCCCACTCAGTCATGACATAGTTCCTCTTCTATTTTTGACCCACTAGCAGACATTTGATAATGTTTAGGATGAATGTTGTTTTTCTCAACCATTAAAAATGTAATTCAGGTCTCAAGGCAATGATTACTCTTTTTCTATTGTATTTTAACAAGTAGCACAGAGGGGTCAGTAGACCATTGGTAATAGACAGAATCTGCATTATGCCCAACAACAGAAGGATGCCGGACCACCCCTGCTGCATGTCAGTAGGTGGCAGTCTGGCTTTGCACACACTGTGTGCCTGGACTCAAGTGGGTTTCACAAATCCACGTGCTGTGGAAATTCCCATCGTCAACCTTTTCAGAGCTCTCTGGCCCTAAAAGCAATACAGTCTCCAAACCTGAAGACATAAATGTTGTGATTGAGACATTTCAAGAAACTCTTATTAGCTTGTCTTAGTTGAACTTTGGGAAGACTCTTATGGGGACACAGATCCATAGCTGCTGTGTTTTGCCATCAACTCCACCTTGTCCGTGGATGTTGTGCCTGCTAAGCACTCTCTCAGGTCTCACCCACCTGCACCAGGTCCCTGAAATGGGCTGCCACCACTCACCTGAATGGCTCTCTTCTTGTGTAGCTAACTCACAGAATTCAAATAGCTATGTCTTCCTCTAGGAATTCTCAATCTCCCAAGATATCATCAGCTGTGATGAAATGATTGTAGGACTTTAACATAACCCTGTCAAGGAAGACACCAACATTATGATATTTGTGATAATAATGGCTGAGAAGTTTACCTCTGAATCAGCTATAAAAAAAACTTGTTTGCTAAGAAAACAACCCCTAAAGATGAGATTATGGGAATCCTGTTGAATTAAAGGGAGCCAAAAATCATATATGCAATCATACATTGCATGAGTTATACCATTGTCTAGATGAAGTGGTATCAAAGTACATTCCATTCGTGGAATCAAGTTCTGAAGAAACTCTGAAAATTTTGATTTAGCAGTAATCTTGAGTCACTCCATTTATTAGAAAGAAGAAGGCAGCCTTTCTTCAGACCTTTAAGTCATGTGATAGACTTTACACTTACAGTAGTCCAATTTCTTTAAATTAATAGATTAACTAAATTAGTTTTACTTTATTCGGAGATCTAAGTAATTTGGCTAGTTTGACTAAATGAGTTTTACTCTGTTTTTGAGCTTCATATAGAAGCAAGAAATTGACATAATTATCTAATGACTTTTCTCATCACAAGATATTGGATCAATTTCCTCTTTTGCTTTTTCAGGAAATACCTATTGGTGAGTGCCAAAGAAAGCTCCTTAGGAAGCTCTTTAAATAAGCTGCTGGAAGCCACTTTTCATTTCTTTGCTGACAGAGATGAGTGCCTATATCCTGGAATTAAACTTGGGCCAGAAGGAATCTGTCCCATCTGCTGGTGTGACGGAAAGGGTCCCAGGAGGACATCTGCCCTGAAGTCCCTCCTCCATGATGTCAGGCATCTGAAATTCCACTTTTAGAGATGACTCTGATAGACTCTCAGTCTTTAAAGATTCACTCATACGAATGCAAATATTTCTGCAGGCCACAAATTAAAGCTTTGGGGCAGTTATCACTCACTTTCCCACTGAGAAAGCCACCCAGGAGCTCCCTCAAGAATGTACCCAGGCAGACCCTTTCAGAGAGGAGGCATGTGTGGAGGTCCTGGGGTGGAGGAAGGGCACTGAGAGCAGAGATGACAGTAACCAGACTCCATCCATGACCCCCATGGCCCTCTAGGACCTGGGCCTGCCCACCTGTCCAACCTCAGCTCCCACCATTCACACCTTGGCTTCTTGGCCTTTCTCTTCATGGACACACCATCCTCTTTCCTGCCTTAGGGCATCTATGGTGGCTACTTCTGGAATATTCTTCTCCAAGAATTATTGGAGAATGTCTCCAATATTTTTATTAATTATGTCTTATTATTAATGTCTCCAATAGCTCCAATATTCCTGTCTCTGAGAGGCCCCCATTAATCACCAGCCTCAAGTCATCCTTCTTTCATGTCTACCCTGATCACTCTCTATTATGCTCTCCTGGATTGCTTTATTCCTAGTGCTTCCATGTGGAAATTATCTTCTTTATTCGGCTACTTGGCAATTTTCTGTGTTTCCTTACTAGCCTTTGTTTTATTATGTAACTTTTGTTTTTTATTAGAAGATTATGTTTTGCCTAATTCTGTTCTCTCTTATCCACATCCTCTCGGAATTACCTACCATTGGTGTGTCAGTCTGTTCTCACATTGCTATAGAGAAATACCTGAGGCTGGGTAATTTATTTTAAAAAGAGGTTTAATTGGCTTAAGATTCTGCAGAGGTTTAATTGGCTCATGATTCTGCAGACAGTACCAGAAGCACTGCTTCTGAGGAGGTGATATGGTTTGGCTCTGTCCCCACTCAAATCTCATCTTGAATTGTAATCCCTGTAATTCCCATGTGTCATGGGAGGGGGCCGATGGGAGGTAATTTAATCATGGGGGTGGTTACCCTCATGCTGTTCTCATGATAACAAGTGAGTTCTCACAAGATCTTATGGTTTTATAAGGGGCTTTTACCCTTTTTGCTCTGCACATCTCCTTGCTGCTGTCATTTGAAGAAGGACGTGTTTGCTTCCCCTTCTGCCATTATTGTAAGTTTCCTGAGGCCTCCCCAGCCATGTGAAATTGTGAGTCAGTTAAGCCTCTTTCCTTATTAAATTACCCAGTCTTGAGTATGTCTTTATGAGCAGCATGAGAACTGACTAATACAGGAGGCCTCAGGAAACTTAAAATGATGGTGGAAGGCAAAGCGGATGCAGGCACATCTCACATGGCCAGAGCAGGAGGAAAAGAGAGAGGAAGTGCCACCCACTTTTAAACAACCAGATCTTATGAGAACTCACTCACTATCACTAGAGTTGCACTGAGGGGATGATGCTAAACCATTCATGAGAACTCCACCCCCGTGATCCAATAGCTCCCACCAGGCCCCACCTCCAACATTAGGGATTATAATTCGACATGAGATTTGGGCAGGGACACAGACCCAAACCATATCAATTCATTAGGTACTCAATATTTTTTATAGTATGAATAAATAAAGAATCAAATATAAACTTATTACTTCAAGGCATAAGCTTGTCTGTTGGAATCAGTAACATGAAGCCATCAAGAACAGGGAAGGCGCTGAGATTTTATTTTACCTGCAAGCTAATGAGCTAGCCTGCCACAATTTCAGATATACTGGAAGAAGATATGAGATTCCTGTCATAGCAGTAGCCAGAGTATCAGGAGTTGCTGCTTTTAGGCCCCAAGCCTGAATTTCCGTAGGAAAACATAGAGTAACATGAGTGGGTACATTATAGGAGAAGAACCCTGAGCTTAGGAAACCCAAATAGTTTATAACAGGAAGTAAGCCTGACTGACTCTTTTCCTGGAGGGAGACATTATCTTTTATTATACTGGACAGTAGACAAACCTGCTCTTTGCTCCAGAGGAAGACACATTCTCTATATTCAAGCATATTCTCTTTAAGGGTGTTTGATTGTATAAAAACATCTTGGAAAAGAGAGTCCACTTTGTTGGCAAGATATATAGAAATGTGAGAGACCCATGGAGAATTGCCTCCTAACAAAGTCCATCTTCCTGGTCTATCTTTAATAATTCCTTTATCCCATCTCTCCTTCCTATCCCAAGAAAAGCTCAAATAATGTTTGTTTAATGGAATACTTACTGCATCCTACCTCACATTTCTTTCTTTAGGGAGATAGCTTGTCAATAAATGGACCCATTCTTACTGGAATGGCTGTGTGAGTAGCCCTGTTTCTAGAACTTTGGAGTTTTTAGTCTCAAACCAGGATACCTGTTTGTTAGTGGGTTCCTGGTGGAGGGCCATAGGGCAAACAAAGCCCTGGGATTAAAAACAGAACACTTCCCTGAATCACAATTTTTACTAGAAAAAAAGGAGAAAAGTCTATTAACTTTTACTAAAATACATGTAAATATATTATGCAGTGAGTGCACATTCTCAAGGATTTTAAAGATAAAGAAAATATTTCTTTGGGCAGTACTGCTACCTCTCCCCTGTCCCAGAGCATAGATGAACTTTTTCTTGTTGCTGTAGTGGAAAAATTTTAAGCTCTTTTATAGAACAGTGTTTTGCAAACTATGGGTCATGACCTGGTAATGGGTTGTAAAATCATCCAGGTGAGTCTGGCCAACAATTAATAGTAATTTAAAAGATTATAGAATGGACAATATCAGAGGGCGTCTGTAATAGTTAATATTAAGTGTCAACTTGATTGGAATGAAGGATGCAAAGTATTGGGTGTGTCTGTGAGGGTGTTGCCAAAGGAGATGAACATTTGAGTCAGTGGACTGGGAGAGGCAGACCCACCCTCAATTTGAGTGGGCACCATCTAATCAATTGCCAGGACAGCTAGAATAAAGCAGGCCTGAGAAGGTGGGAGAAACTGACTTGCTGAGTCTTCTGGCCTTCATCTCTCTCCCGTGCTGGATGCTTCCTGCCCTCGAATATCAGACTCCAAGTTCTTCAGCTTTTGAACTCTTGGACTTCTACCAGTGGTTTGCCAGGGGCTCTCGGGCCTTTGGCCACAGACTGAAGGGTGCACTGTTGGCTTCCCTACTTTTGAGATTTTGGGACTTGGATTGGCTTCCTTGCTTCTCAGCTTGCAGACAGCCTATTATAGGACTTCACCTGTGATTGTGTGAATCAATACTCCTTAATAAACTCCCCTTCATATATACATCTATCCTATTAGTTCTGTCCCTCTAGAGAACCCTGACTAACAAAGATAAGTATTATTTTATTAAACATTTATTTCACATTGTGTGTGTGAATGAGCTGGGCTGCAATGTTAAATGTATTTCTCACTTTGAGTTGTAGTCATAAAAATTTAAAATATACTACTCTAGAGAATGTTACAAAATCTAGAAATTATTGTTCATAAATATCTTAAAATCTATTCGGGAATTCAGACATGGAAACAAAATTAATACCAAATGGTGATGAAGACTTCAGAATCAGACTCTCAAATTTCTTAGATGAAAAAGCTGAAAGAATAGCAAATATGATGGATGATAGAATAAAAACGTCAAATAATCTCAGATTAAATTGGAGAACCATGAACAGAAAGGTAAGTGATCAATGTGAAGTTCTGATTTTATATTTGGAAAAAAGGGATCCACCAAATTAGGAAACTACTGTTTCTAGGTCAAGCTAGATTATGGTTCTTGTGTATTTATTGCACATTTCATCACATCTGTGGAACTCTCTTCAGTTGGGGGAGTTTGTTTGCAGAGGCATTTATAAACCTGGTGGATGGCATCTGGAAGAAGATGACCTACAATGCGGAATTTTTACTTGGACAAGAGAACACTAGGGGAATAAAGGAAACAACATTTATTGATCATATACTCTATTTCAGGAAGCTTACACAACTGTCTTTATATATTTGGAAAATTTCAGCTGAAAGAGAGAGGGAGTAGGGATTGTGTCTGGCTTTAGACAGCTGCCGAAGCTATAGCATTATAATAGCTTCCATTCATCGAGTGGGTACAGGTCACCAGGCATTGTAATTGACGCAGTGCGACATTTCCTGGACCAACAACCATTTATCAACCATTTATCAAACATTTATGTGTCAGACATGATGTAAAGCATTTTACTTGGACTATTTTGTATAATCGTCCCAATAACCTTTTGAGGAAGGTACTGATTTTGTTTCCATTTGTAAACAGGGAAAGTGGGTCTCTGAGAGATAGTCACTTGCTTGGCACTGCATCGTTGGAGTAACCTGGGGATTTGCTATTGTCAATAAAATAGAGAAGGAACTCTGTTGCAAACTGTCACTTTAAAACTTCTAAATTATTTCTTAATTCACTGAGACTTGGTCACAGGCTAACTTTGAAGACCCCAGTGACATATGTTTTTCCTTGTGTAGCCCGAGAGTCTGCATCTCAAGATGGTTCTCTGGGAATGAGTTGGGAAGCTGCTGAGGAGTGAGCAGTGACACTCTGGCTGGTTGGCTTCACTCAGAGGCGAGCTTTTATTGCTGTAATGTTCTCTTCCAGCTCTCTCTGGCTGTCATGCCCTGGAGCACTTTTGGCTCCTTACCAGGCTTCTACTTTAAACACAAAGCACAATTTTGCATTTCATCATCATTTTCTGAAGCCAGGGTGGTGCGTAGTGATGGTTTCCAACTGTTAAAGGTTTCATTCTGCATCTGTGTACTGGTCTCCAGTGCTGCCACCCCAGATGGAGGGCTCGTCCTGAGCCTTTGCTTTGAACTTGAGTGCAGTTGGGGGCTTGCAGCTTAATGATTGCAAGGAAAAATGACAACAGATAGAAGTTCCCTTGGGTGGACAGAGGTGAAGGGGAAAGCCCTGAGCCCTTTGCAGAGGAGCACGTGGCTGAGGCTGAAGCAGGAGCAGCCTCCAGGGTGTTGGCTCCCTGTCCTGAGAGCCTAGGCTGCTGTGTCAGGGACATGCGCCAAGTCACAGCCACCTCTCTGGGGGCTTCTCTCGATCATCAGAGGCTTCTGTGGACCCCAAATGCCTCAGAATTATTTTAGGGTTGAGTGCTTTTGTCAGGCATTTCTCCCACCTCAACAAATGCTCCTTCCCACCCCCCTTTTTCCCCTTTTTCTCTCTCATCAGTCATTTAGCATCATGCAGTGAAGCTCTGACCTGGCAAATTTGAGATAAGTTTCATGTTTTTCTTATGTGATTCAGTGACAATCTCATATCTGGATCTTTGGGGCTTTTCCTTCATCCCTTTTCAGGCTGAAATGGGCTTGGCAATAGTGGGGAATGGGTAGGCAGTTGTGTACAGAAACACTTCTCAAATTTTGATATGCTTGCAAATCACCTGGGGGTTTTGTCAAAAATGCAAATTCTGATTCAGTAGGTTTGGGTAGGCACCTGAGATTCAGCATTTCCAAAAAGCTCCCAGATGATTGTGATGCTGCGGGTCCAGGGACTACACTTTATGGGTTTTAACTTTGCCTGAACATGAGAACCACCTAGGGGAATTAAAAAATTACCAATGCCCATGCTCCATTCCAGACCCAATAACTCAAGAGTTTATAGGAGTGGGATCCAGACATAGGTAATTTGTGTGTGTGTGTGTGTGTGTGTGTGTGTGTGTGTGTGTGTGTGTGTGTGTGTCTAACATTCTTCAGGTAATTTTGTTTTGGAACCAGAGTTGAAACCCATTAGATTTGGATTAGTGGGAAAAAGTATTAAATTCAGAGACATAAGCCAAAGTTCTATCCCAATTATACTACTTTCTTAGCATGTATTTGAAAGATGTACTTAGTTGCTCTAGTTATAACATATAATAGTAATTTGGTTGCCTCCACTCGCCTGTTTAGTTTTTACCATTTTACTGAACAATCCGTGATGGCTGTCCATTCCATGTAACATACACTCTCGATTCCTTGTTTGGCATTAGAAACCCTCCATATTTCATCCATCTGTGGCCATTTCCTACTTGGATAGTTTGGTTTGTTTGTCCCCTCCAAATCTCATGCTGAAATTTGATCCTCAGTGTTGGGGATGAGGCTTAACAGGAGGTGTTTTGGTCCTGGGGGTAGATCCCTCATGAATAGATTAATATCCTCCCTGAGACTGGGGGATTGCAGTGAGTGAGTGTTGCTCTATTAGTTCCTGCAAGAGTTGGTTGTTAAAAAAGAGCCTGGTCACCTCCTTGCCCTCTCTCTTGCTTTCTCTCTCACCATGTGGTCTGCACATGCTGGCTCCTCTTCACCTTACACCGTGAGTGGAAGCCATCTGAGGCCCTCACCAAAAGCAAATGCTGGTGCCATGCTCCTTGTACACCCCGCAGAACTGTGAACCAAATAAACTTCTTTTCTTTATAAGTTACTTGGCCTCAGGTATTCCTTTATAGCAACACACATGGACTAAGACACTACTGCACATGAATTTTGGCCCCATCTTATCCCTGGGCACACTATAAGCTTTCCAATCACCTGCCTTGGCTTAAACTAGTCCTTCTGCTCTGCAGTCTCCTTCTACTCTGCCTTCTTCTTCGATTCCTCATATTGTTTGGGTGCAGTCACGGCCATCCTTCAAGGCCTACTTCCAATTTCAGTTATACTAAGAAATTTTCCCTTACACACTTTCTAGTGAGTATGAATCCATGTTTTATTATACCTTCCTTCTCTCTTGTATAATTTACTAGTCTACTTTGTGTCAGTTATTTTTATGAATATCCTTTTCCTGTTTCAGATTGTGAACTTCCGGAGCACAAAGACCACCTCTTATTTCTCTTTCTATCCCTCCTCGTGTTATAGGAGTTACTAAGAAATTATTTTAGGCAGATAGAGAGGAAAAGGGGTGGACCCCTTTTTGCTTCTTTTAAAGCAGCCCCAGAAACATTTCTTGTCTAGCAAGAAAGCCCTGGCTCTTGGAGCCAGCGGCAAGCTTCGATATGCAAATGATGGCCATTGGAAACTGGGTCCACCCAAACATGGCAATTCCTACCCTCCTCTTCTTGCCCTTGCCCCCACATGTGCCTGGCAACATGGCCACCCCACATAGCCCCAAGTGTGTAGAACATCATGGCGCACTGAATTTGCATATTAAAAGACTAGGGTGGGATGGCCAATTTTCTCGTGGCTACGTGAGTGACAAGCCTGGTCAAACCAATCCCCTGAGCCCTATGCAAATCAAACACCACAACATCCAGCCTCCTTATATAAGCAGTCACTTTTCCTCCCTACAGGGGGTTTTCTCTTTGTTCACATCCCCCCTCCTTCTGTCTCTGTAAGGGGGAACTGAGAACAGTGTCTGCAAGAGATAGAGGTTGGCCAGGGCTTTGGGTTCAGGGGCCTCCTCAGTCACAGCCAGACAGTGCATCCAGCATGGAGTGATTCTTTTAGTCTGAAGTAAATTCAAAAAATTCTGCACAGTCCAAGTCATCTTTGGTTCAAAGGCAGGATATATCTCTCTGACAGAAAACAGGAGAAGCTTGGGTTTGCCTTCATCTTGGAAGGTTCACCTGGCATCTCAAACTGGGAATTCTTGAACTGGGAATGACTCAAGATGGGGTGGAAGTTCTTAAGGATGCTTTGTGCTGGAGGGAGGGGAAAGGAGCTTATGTGTATTGATCACCAACCATCTATTAGGCAGAATAGTTTATCTGTATGATATCATTTACTTCTCACAATGACCCCGTGAAATGAATATTATTGTTCCTCTTTTAAGGATAAAGGAAGTGAAAATCAGCTAGATTACTTAACTGCCCGAGGCCACAGAGTTAATACATGACACAGCCCAGGTTTGCACCAAACTCTGACTGACTCCAAAACCAATACTACCTGTTTTGAAGGAGAGAATTTACATCTGGTTGTCTCCCATCTCTAGTTGAGATTCCCTTCTCATGAAGATGCAAGATAATCCACACTGCTCCTGTGTCTTCTTGACCAGGACTGGGTTAATCTCTTTGGGAACCTTCCTCCTCCTCTTCATTCTAGATTGTAAACTCAATGAAGGCAGAGATGGAGTATTTAACCATTGCCACTGTCCCTTGGGATCCACTGCGGATTGGTTTTAGGAGCCCCCACCACCTCAAGATACTAAAATCCAAGACCCTTATATAAAGTGGCATCATGAAGATCCACGGATGTGAAACCATGGATACAGAGGACCAACTGCATATCTTGCTCTCCAGTAGGAGTTAGAATAGACCAAATATTAATTCTACAGGCTTTTTTATCTGGCAATGGCTGGGGTTCTTAGCCTGCCACTCAATGACTTGGTAATCTTGGCAAACTACCTAAATTTCTGAGCCTTGATTTCTTTTTACATGGTGGATTGTGGTGAACATTAAGTAGAGGAAAGCACTTAGCTGAGTCCCTCACACATAATAGACATTCAATAAATTTTAGATAATCCAAACTCTTCCTATTATTCTCTAGTAGGGTGACGCTGGACCTAAATTGACAAACACATTTTGTACTTTTCCATAATTCAACTTAATTCTAATGTCAATCTCCTTTCTTCTGGGAAGAGTGGAAATGCTCTGTGTGAGTCTTTCCTTCCTTTTCCAGGTGGGTATATATGTGGGCTTAAGTAGTGCAAGGCACGATAGGAAGGGGAACATCTGCTCCTTCATGGCATCAGTCCACAGAAACATCCATTATTCATTGGGTCTTCTGTTGATTCCTATGCAGATCCATTCTCTTTCAAGAGCCTTGCTTCTTTCTTGGGGCTCGATCTGGGCCAAGAGATCAGTTTCTTCTACCACTGGGTCTCCTCACCATCCTCTTGTGGGTTTTGCTGTCCCCGTGAGACCCTAACCAGGAAGCGGGACCCAATACCTTCCATCTGGGAGCTGCCACTATTCTCTTCCTGTTGTTGACTGACTCCACGCAACACAGACATGCTGACATATACACTCACTGTTTGTCTCTCTCTTTTATCTTCCACAAGTCTGGAGAATCTTTTTCTAGCCTGAGAAGGAGAAAATGTCCTCTCTTACTCCCAGTGGGCAATTTATCCAAGCTTTCTATTTCTCTAAGGGCATCTGCCTTTGGAACCCAAAAGACAAAGGGTTCTTTTTTATCCTCTCCTTTGCTCAAAGTCACACCTTTCCTCTGAGGGTAGGAGCAGAAAATGGCTTAATTAGGATGTGGGTGGAGGGAAGTGGGGAACCAACAGGGGGAAATAGATGTGCAGGGGAAACCATGGGCTGGTGTTTGAGAGGCATCCACCCATCTCAACTCCCCTTGGCTTCATTCTCCCCAGGGGTTCAGGTAAGACCCTGTCTTTGCCTTTCATCCTTCTTGTGTTCTTAATCTTTCAGTTGGCTAATTCTGTGGGTATTCTGATTCTCTGTGTGATGAAAGCTTTGCATGCAATTGTTCCTGTTGGCTTTGCCTTTCCCATTAGGCAATCGAAATGCGATGGCAAACTCATTAGTAATTTCCTACAGAGCCTATCTGTGTTCTCAGGCAGTGAATGTTTCCAAAGACTGTTGACTGACACACACAGAGGTGCAGGCACATACACTGCTGTCTGTCTACATTTTCTTTTCATTTGTCCTCCTTAACAAAGAGGCTCTTATAAATGTTTCTAAGTCATTGTTGACACATGAGGCTATTTCTATATAAATAATTATCTCAAATTACTTACGTGACATATGACAAAAATCCACAAAAGAAATGTAGGCCTCTTAAAATACGAACTTTGAGTGATTGCTTATTTGGAAAGTCAGATAGCCTGTTTTAAAATGTAAAATATACACCACAAAATATTTCTTCCTGAGTCACATGATGTTTATCCTCATGGAGCCCAGGAGGGACAGAATGTGTAGCATGGTGGGACCTCAGCAGAGACGCAGGCAGGGAAGTCAACCAGGACTGAGCAGAAAGCCATTGCTCATGTTGTGGGCGGGGTGTTGGCGAAACTAGACTTCTGGTTTCTGGTAAAGTATGAGAGGGACTTGGAACAATGAGGAAAAAGCTGAACAAACTGAAAATTCAACAACTCTTCTTCTATCCATCAGAGAAGTGAGGTCACAGGGCAAAATGCTGTCCCTAAGATTGAAGAGACCAAGGCAGATGGAGAGAATCACAGTTTACCAGATCAGAAGCCCCAGAGCAGAAAACTCTTCAGGAACCAGGACCAGGGTAGAAAAAGCTAAACTCAAACTGATGAATTTCTCAAGGCTCAGTGTGAACAAGCCTGAGAGTTAAGAACGCCACAGGATCCAGGTGTAGGATGAGGTGGGGGTCCTACTTTTTCATGAGTTTTACCTCCAAAAGCCCTACAAGGTTCTCATAGTGACAATCAGAAAAAAAAAAAAAAAAAAAAAAATTAACTCCCTTTGTCCTTCCAGCAGGTGAGAAAAAAAATAGCCTTTTTGAATTGTACCCAGAAAATTCTGTGTGTGTGTGTGTTTTTTTATTGTTGTTTTAACGAGATCTGCTCTCAAAAGAAACTATTACACTTTACCAGCGCTTAAACTATGGGGGTTTCACAAAAGACTGATTGACATGGGGAAGGGAAATACCCAACTTCAGCACCCTCTGGTTTTCATGTTGGGAGGTGGGAAAAGGCAGTAGGAAACAAAAGAAGCAAAACTGAAAGTGCTTATGAAGGTCACAGCCTGAGGACAGGAGCTCATCTGAAAACTGGGCCCTAATAATAGGACCATCGAGCACTCTCCTTCCCCACATCTCATCCTCACATTAATAGGGCTCCTGTGGCATAATAGAGGATTACAATGGAAAAAAGCATGCAGCTCAGACATTGTTTAAGAAGAGTTTGGATAAAATGGATTCAGGTACTGAGGCTAGCACCAGAAAGGGCACCCAGATGGCCGGGACGCCACAATGAAGTGAACAAGAAGATGAGGCCAGGATGGGCCCAGCAGTAATGTGCCAAACTCTGTACTTGGAAAAAAACCAGCATAGAGTCTGCTACCATGCAGATATCCATCAATGACTCACCAACATCCATGTAAAATTACATCTATGACAAGGGACCCAAGGTAGAGGTATATTGTGCTATGAGAACCTATAATAGGGGAATTTGGTATAATCATGGAGGTCACAGAAAGCTTTCCAGAGGAGGGGCTTGAGGAAGATCTAAGAGTTGAGTGAGGTTGCTTTCTAGGCAGAGGGAACAGTATGTGCAAAGGTTCTGAGATGGGAGCAGTGTGGTGAGTGTGAACAACTGCCAAAACCTGAAACTCAGAAATCCTGAATCTGTGAGAGAGATTGTCAAAAGAGGATGAGTTTCGTTGAGAGGCTGGAAGGAACTGCTGGTTAATACTTACGAACTAGGCAGTCTGTGTGTTGCAGACATTTTCTTTTCTTTTCTTTTTTTTTTTTTTTTGAGACGGAGTCTCGCTCTGTCGCCCAGGCTGGAGTGCAGTGGCCGGATCTCAGCTCACTGCAAGCTCCGCCTCCTGGGTTCACGCCATTCTACTGCCTCAGCCTCCCGAGTAGCTGGGACTACAGGCGCCGCCACCTCGCCCGGCTAGTTTTTTGTATTTTTTAGTAGAGACGGGGTTTCACCGGGTTAGCCAGGATGGTCTCGATCTCCTGACCTCGTGATCCACCCGTCTCGGCCTCCCAAAGTGCTGGGATTATAGGCTTGAGCCACCACGCCCAGCCAGACATTTTCTTTAAACCCCTAGGCAGTTTTGGAAAAATTTAGATATCACATATGAATGATATCCAGTCTAAAAATAGCCTGAGAAAAAGTAGGATGATGGCGTGTGTGTGCATAGGTATGCCAGTTCCAGAAATCATTTATATAGTCTAGCAGGAAGCTGAATCTACGGTATAGGAACTTGATGCAAAAGTTAAAAAATAAAATAAAATAAAGTGAGAACTCAGCCTGAACAAAAAGAGTCATGGCCTGAAAGTTGGCAGACCTTCATCCAGGCCCTGTCTGTGACTGCTCTGACTGCAGGCTTCTCTAGCCCCTTTAACTATACAGGGCAATTTTTTTATATCCAAGATGGAAATATTTCTTGATCTTGTTGGCTCTTGGGTGTGGTGAAAAACACCAAGTTAACATATGGAAAGCAGGTCTGTAGGAAGATGGTATAAACAGGACAGAGGCTGTCACTTCATTCATTCACGGCACCCATTTCAGTGGACACGTGTCTGTTGAGCATCCTGTGTGCTAGATGCTGGGAATGCAGTGGTTAGTACAACCTGCAGGGTCCTTACACTCAGAGCTTGCCTCCTCCCATCTGGCTAATGTCACTCAATGAATGTCAGTAGCTCTGTACAATCAAGTGCTGAGATTAAAAGATAGAACAGGTTTTGTGTGTGTGTGTGTGTGTGTGTGTGTGTGTGTGTGTGTGTGTGTGTGTGTTTCTTTCATGGACCTCAGAGTTCACTGAGAAATAAATCTAATAAACTGTGGAGGGCACCATGAAATAGGAGTAAAAGACATGGTAGGGGGTGTTAGCAATTGAACTGGTGGGGATGCAGACAGGTGATTAGGAAATCTTTCAAAAGAGTTGAGTTTTGAAAGGAGGCAGGAGGGAGGATTATACAATGATGTAATTAATCAGTTTTTATTAGCATAAAGTGTTTGACATACTGGCACTTTTACAAAAACTCCATATATATGTTGCTAAAAACCATGTCTTCTGCAAAATTGCAGATTAAAAATAATAGGATTTATGGGGAAATGGGATTAGGAGGATCCCTCAAAATCAATGGCGCTTTGTAACCAAAGATAGATAAAAGCAATGATAATCCAATAAAACACTAGCCTTGTGAAACCTGCATGCTGGCCTGTGCACCTAGTATTGGTCCTCTGCAGCCTAAAGCCCTGGAACTTATGTGTGGTTCATTTCTAACAGTGACCATTTTCATCAACGTTAAAATTTAATTCAGGGAAAAGTTTTCTTCATTCTTTTATTTCTCAACATGGAGAAAATATATTTGCAGCCTTTTCATCTGTAGTTGTAGCTTCCCCAAATAGGTTTAAAACAAATGTGGTTGTTTATGAAGTCTCTAAAGCAGCCAGATTTGCATGAAAGTAACTTCTGTAGGATTTTAACCTTTTGTCTTTATGTCTTTGTATATTTCTAAGACCTTTTCCTTATTTTGGAGAAAGCTTGTACTTAATTGCATGAGAAAAATGTGCTCAGGAAAATGACAGAGGCAGTCACAAAATTTCTTGACACAAACATCATTCTTTCATTTCACAATCAGATATGAGCTAATTTGTGTTTAAGAAATAAGCATTGTAGGCCGGGCGCGGTGGCTCAAGCCTGTAATCCCAGCACTTTGGGAGGCCGAGACGGGCGGATCACGAGGTCAGGAGATCGAGACCATCCTGGCTAACATGGTGAAACCCCGTCTCTACTAAAAAATACAAAAAACTAGCTGGGCAAGGTGGCGGGCGCCTGTAGTCCCAGCTACTCGGGAGGCTGAGGCAGTAGAATGGCGTGAACCCGGGAGGTGGAGCTTGCAGTGAGCTGAGATCCGGCCACTGCACTCCAGCCTGGGCGACAGAGCGAGACTCCGTCTCAAAAAAAAAAAAAAAAAAAAAAAGAAATAAGCATTGTAGCAGAATCGATCATAAATCATTCCATGAAACAAAGTCCCTGGAAACTTGTTCATCGAAATAAGTGGTGTTGTCTGCACAGTATGAAAATGGACAGATAATATGCTTTATGGCAACAAATGCTCAAAAGCTTTTGAAAACTCTTCATTTGGTAATACTTTCAGAACATGCTATGGGCTGAATCGTGTTCCTCCCAAATTCATGTGTTGAAGCACTAACCTCTAATGTGACTGTATTTAGAGATAGAGTCTTTATGGAAGAAATTAAGGTTTAATGAGGTCATCTCCAGGGCTTTCTCTAGGAGATCCAATCGAGGCCAATGTAGGTCCCTACTCTGATAGGATTAGTGTCCTCAGAAGGAGAGACACCAGAGTGCTCTCTTTCTCTCCGTTACTCTCTCACTGTCTCTGCCATGTGAGGACATAGTGAGAAGGTAGACATCTGCAAGCCAGGAAAGGAGTCCTCACCAGATTCAGTCATGCTGGATCCCATTCAAGACTCTCTCCAGTAACATTTCTTGTGTTTCACCCTCCTGGTCTATGGTATCTCCTTATGGTGGCTCAGCTGACTAACACAGAGCCCTTATACAGTCTTTCAAATATCCTCAGAGTAGTAAATTTTTGTCTTAAGAAGGCACCTTTTACGCTTGGAATCCGCTAAATATTTGAAGCCAAGGATATAGAACAAAGTGGATGACTGAACAGCATAATAACATTTTTCAAAGTAAGAAAAAACAATGAAATGTAGTTATAAAGTAAAAACATTGCTTTGGACTGGATTTGGGAGTAATTTACAAAAATGAACAAAGGAGAGCATCTTTGTGATAATTGCGCAGTCTCCAACAGAACCACTTTGAAGGACAAAAGTTATTTACAAAATTGTGTTTTTTCTTAATTATAAAAGAACACAGACATATTAATTCACTGTAGAAAATTCCAAAATTTTGGGAAATCATAAATGAATTATAAAAACCCAGAAATGTACTATCAAACCATCTCTCAAGATAAGCACTACAAACATTTTGTAAGAGTTTACTCCAGAATGCTTGGCCCCCAAATATGCACATGCGCACTTCCACAAGCTCATATATTTGGGATCACACTGAATATGGTGTTATGTAACTTGTTTTGTTTCCATTTAACATTATGTTATAAGCATTTCGTAAGTAATTCAGCAGACTCGAAACAATGCAATTACTTGTTTGTATAATATTCCATTCTATAAATATGCTAATCACCTTTTAAAATGATCTACTGCCAGACATTAAAAATGTTCACATAGTTAAATGTTACAAATAATAAGATTTAAAATGATACAGTATTCCATGAACTTGTCCAGAAATGGATAATTAAATGAGTTCTTGAATCTCACTTCTCTTCTAGAAAGCTAAGTGTGCCAATTCCTCCCAGTGGGGACAATTTTTGAAGAAATGACTATATAGTAGAACCAGGGTCAAGAGTTTTAAAGTAATCACCAGATAGGCCATATTTTATGTAGATTTACATAATCCTGTAATTGGCCCCAATCTTCCCCCATGTACCATAAATTTAATCAGAGTGGTCCAATGTCTCAAATCAATGTTTCCAACTTTTTGCAGTAAACCATTTAATGCAAAATCCATAGCTCTATAAAACCTAATTATGAAACTTTCTCCTCTTTATAATCAGCGAATCATAAAGCTCTCTTGTATATACTCAGCAAAAGAAAGACAAACAATATACACCCTAGAATTCTCTAACACAGCTGAGTTTAGTTTTTTCTTGAAGGAACAATCACAGAATGTAGGCTACCGTTCCATGCAGTAGTTATAATAAACCGAGAAGAAACAGACCAAGTCAATACTGTTTTATCATACATGTCCTTGCTCTAGATTTATAAAACTCCTCACAAAAGTTTTATTGATGTTGTTTTTGTCATCCCATGCCATTTTATGTCTCTATTATTTGGCAGATCTTGAAGGGCAGAAGAGGAAAAAGTGGGAGGATATTTCCAAAGCCACATCCCAGTCTTGGACTAGCTTGAGTGGGTCTGGGTGGCTGTGACAGAGGCATGGGGGACCCTAGGCCTGAGAATGGCATCTTCTGCCTGGTTTGTCCTTCGGGCTTCTAGAGAATGGGACCGTCATCCTCAGCAGTGGAAAGGCCTTGCTGAGGGTTGCACATGCTTAGGAGACACCTGAGTCAGGGAGTGCGGTCACTGTAGACGCCACACTTCCCCGTTTCCTGTCCCAATTCCTTGGGAAATAGGTCACATGCAGATTTTATTGGCTGTATGTGGACCTTGCAGAGTAAACCACATACCCTGAGGAACAGGAACCAGAAAGGCAACTCCCCATCTCCTTAACTGCTCTGACTTCTGCCCTTTCTTTCTCAGCCTTAGCTAAAGAGCTCATCCCTTTCTCCTAGGACTATTTTAATAGTCTCCAAATTGGCTTCCTGACTCTAAGTGGGCTTCCTGACTCCAAATTGGCTTCCTATCAGATCTGTCTTTTGGAAGCTTTAAATGTTTAGTTCTTTATAGCCTTCAGGATTAAAATACAATCTCTTGGCATAACATTCAAGGCTCTTTGAGGTCTGGCTCCATGCCTACCAGACTCCACGCTCCACCAAGACTGAAATAATGACAATTACCTGAATGCATCTTGCTGTTTAAGATTCTACAGGTATGACTTTGGGCAAGGAACTTATCTCCTGTCTGTTTTGGCTCATTTAGATGTGAGGGTGAGAATAGAATCTGCTTTGTTGTAGTGTTGTAAGGATTAAATGAGATAATATACAAAAAAGGCATACAGAGAAACCTGGCACATAGTAAAATGCTCAACAAATTCTATTACTGTTATTCCGTCTTCCTGAACTTCTTTATTTTCCATTTTAATCTGCCAGGTCCGTGCTTATCTTTCGAGAGGCAAATCAAGTGCCTCCTCCTCTGTTCAGCGTTTACTTGCCTCTGCTGAGTAGAGATCATTGCTTCTGTTGTCTCCTATTTCACTAAGAACCTACCTCTCACATCATGAGGTATACCCTTTGCAGTTATTTGCTTACATATTTTTCTTTGCCATAAGACTATAAGCTCAGTGAGGGCAGGTACCATGCCCCAGTCATCTCCATAGCTCCCACTTAGCACAGAGCTTAGCACATGATAAGACCCTCACTTGACTTTTATTGGATGGGTTAGGATTAGGAATCCCCAGCTGCTCGATACCTTCCCAGCCTGGCACTCATATATGACAGTGGGTGTTGGGTTCTCATCATTCGACATTGCAGGTCAGATGTATTTCAGGTGCACAGCCGTGTAAGATGGTCTCTGTGTGTCTGCCCACAGGAAGATGTTGCAAATGTCTGCAGCTGATATCCCCATCCCCCAGAAAGTACCTCTCAGCAAATTTATATGTGCTGGATTCAACATAAGAGCCACATCTCAGTGTGCAAGGGAAGACAGTTTCTGGGCCTGTACCTTTCACCTGACAGATGCCCGATCTACTGTGTCCAGCATGCTCAAGTCCATTCTACAGCAGTTAAGAATATTTTCATTGTGCTTCCAAGTGACATGCTAACATAGATCTGGCTGTTGGGGTGGGAAGGAACACTAACTACATTTTCGAAAATTAAAGTTTCTTCTTACAATTACTAAATAAAGTTGTCCATGCAGGAGTACCAGCTCTTCATAAATCTCTTAAATAGCTCTTGTTTAAAATCTGATAGAATTCCAAAACGTCCATAAAGATGATTAGAATATAGCACAAGAATACCTGGCCACAGAGAAACCTATTTAAAATCAGTTCAAGGCTCGTCTTGAAAAATTGCAAGAGGGGAAATATGTAAAGCAGGAAAAATGTGCTATAAGGAAAAAAAAAGTGTGAGACTCCTTCTCCATGAAAAAACTGTAATCAGATTCCTCAGCTCCGCTGAAAGGATGATACTGGCACTTCAAAGTCTTTAAAAAAGTTATTGAGCTATGAGGCATGAGAACAGAGTGCCAAGTAGATAATAAAGATTACTATGGGGATAAAAATTTGAAACTATCCAATATTAGGAACCATTAAGAAAATTACACTACCTCTACAGTACTATAAAAGCATTAAAGAGGTATTAATAAACATTCTTTAATGACCTGGAAAACACTGATGAATAATATTATGCCAAAAAAAAGTAATTACAAAACCGTATACACAGGATGATCTTGAGTATGTACAATGCATAGTAAGAAACAGAAGGAATCAGTCATATCTGTCGTGGCTGTTACCTTTTAGTAGGTGGCAGTGGAATTATAATGCCCTCGTCCTGCTCCTGTCTTTTACCTATTTATCAAGTTAAATTAAAGTAAAACATTTTCTTATTATTTATTTTAGTGAAAAAAAATCTTTGATTCCTATTTAGAACTGAAGTTTGCCAGTGAGTGATTGGCTCTTCTGAAATATTCTCTGATAGGGTTTGGATCTGTGTCCTCACTAAATCTTACATTGAATTTTAATCCCTAATGTTGGAGGTGGGGTGTAGTGGGAGGTGATTGGATCATGGGAGCAGATTTCTCATGAATAGCTTAGCACCATCCCGTTGGTGCTGTTCTCATGACAGTGAGTGAGTTCTGGCGAGATCTAGTTGTTTAAAAGTGTGTGGTACCTTCCCCCTTGCTCTCTCTCTTGCTCCTGCTCCGACTTCACCTTCTGCCATGATTGTAAGTTTCCTAAGGCCTCCCCAGAAGCTGAGCAGATGCCAGCACCATGCTTTCTGTACAGTTTGCATAATCGTGAGCCAATTAAACCTCTTTTATTTATAAATTACCCAGTCTCAGGCATTTCTTATAGCAATGCAAGAATGGACTAATACATTCTCTTGTGGTGGGGGGTGGGGGGGTGGGTAACAGAGGCCTTGTGAGAACAGACTTTTAGAAATTATCAGGTAGTCCAGCCCTTCTGGAGGAAGGTACCCATCCCTGGTAAGTTCTTGCTGAGGCTAGGGAGAAAATGGGGGAGTCAGTTTCCTGTTTCCCATATGGGTTCCTGTTCTAGCTCCATCTCAGCTTCCCACACCCACTGTGAGAGCCTTAAGGCTTGGACAGCTCTTCACAGCACCAGGGGAAAGATGGAAGCCACCTGGACAACAGAGAGCCAACTGAGAGATGGGCTTGGGAGCTGCCATAAATGCACAATGGCTCCATTTTGCTTGTACTGGAGGTGGAGTGAAAGATAGTGCTTGTTGTGGGAAGTCAGGGACCCTGAACAGAAGGACTGGCTGAAGTCATGGCAGAAGAACATAAATTGTGAAGATTTCATGGACATTTATTAGTTCCCCAAATTAATACTTTTATAATTTCTTACACCTGTCTTTACTGCAATCTCTGAACATAAATTGTGAAGATTTCATGGACACCTATCACTTCCCCAATCAATACCCTTGTGATTTCCTATGCCTGTCTTTACTTTAATCTCTTAATCCCGTCATCTTTGTAAGCCGAGGAGGATGTATGTCACCTCAGGACCCTGTGATGATTGCGTTAACTGCACAAATTGTTTGTAGAGCACGTGTGTTTGAACAATATGAAATATGGATGCCTTGAAAAAAGAACAGGGTAACAGCAATGTTCAGGGAACAAGAGGGGTAACCTTAAACTCTGATGGCCAGTGAGCTGGGCAAAACAGTGCCATATTTATCTTCTTTCAAAAGCAAATAAGAGAACTATCACTGAATTCTTTTTCTCAGCAAGGAACATCCTTGAGAAAGAGAATGCGCCCTGAGGGTAGGCCTATGAACGGCCCCCTTGGAGGCAGCTGTCTTTTACAGTTGAAGCCGAAGGGATGAAATAAGCCCTGGTCTCCTGTAGCACTCCCAGGCTTATTAGGATGAGGAAATTCCTGCCTAATAAATTTTGGTCAGACAGGTTGTCTGCTCTCAAACCCTGTCTCCTGATAAGATGTTATCAATGACAAAGCCTGCCGGAAACTTCATTAGCAATTTTAATTTCACCCCATCCTGTGGTCCTGTGATCTCGCCCTGCCTCCATTTGCTTTGTGATGTTTTATTACCTTGTGAAGCATGTGATCTCTATTCATACACTCCCTATTCATACACTCCCTCCCCTTTTGAAAATGGCTAATAAAAACTTGCTGGTTTTATGGCTCAGGGAGCATCACGGAACCTGCCAACGTGTGATGTCTCCCCTGGACACCCAGCTTTGAAATTTCTCTCTTTTGTATTCTTTCCCTTTATTTCTCAGACCAGCCAATGCTTAGGGAAATAGAAGAGAACCCATGTTAACTATTGGCGGCAGGTTCCCCCAATAAGTGCTCTTTAAAAATTACTCTGAAGTTTATTGCTTGGAGGTAGGATTTGAAAAATAAATAAATAAAATGAACTTCCTTGCTAGTATGAACTGGAGGGAAATAACTAGATTTGAGGAGGCTGATGGTGACATTGATCAGTGAAGCCCTATTGAAGAAGAAAGTTTAGATAGATTTGTATGGTATTATGCCCATCTTTCCTGGTTGCCAAAGCCCCAGGCCTGGACCTTCTTGTTGCTATAGCGGGCTACCAAAGAGAAAAATAATTTCACCCCACTTGTCAGGAACTTTGCCACATCTCAGCCAGACCCTTATCTATGAGTCATGAGCACTGGGCAAAAAAGACCCCTCATCCTACAAAGTAGTTGGCCAGTGAACCTTATGGTGAGGAGCCTGGTCTGATTGGATAATTCAGACAGATGGTTGTAGATGCCTCTGGTTCTTGAGAATTATAGAGATCCATGGGCAATAAACTCAACCAATAATTTTTGAGTATGTTTCAGGTCCCATTCCAGACAATGAGGATAGGATAGCAAATAATGGGTAGGTAGTATATTACTACAAATAGTGACCCCAAGGAATTGTTCTAGTGGGATATGGACTTTCTAAAAGATGAGGAGAAAAGAAAGTCATGATGTGATTTAACCTGGATTGTTTGCAGTCAGACTTTGGAGACAAGGTAGTAAGGAAAAGAGCATAGGCCTTGCTATCAAATGGGTCAAGTTCTTTACACTGTATACAAAAATTAACTCAATACAGATTGAAGACTTAAATGTAAAGCCCAAAACTGTAAAAACCCTAGAAGAAAATCTAGGCAATACCATTCAGGACATAGGCATGGGCAAAAATTTCATGAAAAACATCACCGAAAGCACTTGCAACAAAAGCAAAAATTGACAAATGGGATCGAATTAAATGAAAGAACTTCTGCACAGTGAAAGAAACTATCATCAGAATGAACAGGAAACCTACAGAGTGGGAGAAAAGTTTTGCAATCTATCCATCTGACAAAGGGCTAATAACCAGAATCTATAAAAAACTTAAAGAAATTTACAAGAAAATAAAACAACCCCATTAAAAAGTGGGCAAAGGATATGAACAGACAGTTCTCAAAAGAAGATATTCATGTAGCCAAGAAATATATGAAAAATGCTCAACATCAAAAATAGAGAAGTGCAAATCAAAACCACAATGAGATACCATCTCACACCAGTCAGAATGGCGATTATTAAAAAGTCAAGAAACAACAGATGCTGGTGAGGTTGCAAAGAAACAGGAACGCTTTTACACTGTTGGTAGGAATGTAAATTAATTCAACCATTGTGGAAGATGCTGTGGTGATTCCACAAATATCTAGAACTAGAAATAACATTTAATCCAGCAATCTCATTACTGGGTATATACCCAAAGGAATATAAATCATTCTATTACAAAGATACATGCATGTATATGTTCATTGCAACATTATTCATAATAGCAAAGACATGGAATTGACCCAAATGCCCCTCAGTGACACACTGGATAAACAAAATGTGTTACATATACACCATGGAATACTATGCAGCCATAAAAAGAATGAGATCACGTCCTTTGCAGGAACATGGATGGAGTTGGAAGCTATTATCAGCAAACTATTGCAGGAACAGAAAACCAAATACTGCATGTTCCCACTTATAAGTGGGAGCTGAATAATAAGAACACATGGGAGGGGAACAACACTTACTGGGGCTGTCAGGGGGTGGATTGGGGTGAGGGAGAACATTAGGAATAAATAGCTAATGCATGCTGGGCTTAATACCTAGGTGATGAGTTGATAGGTACAGCAAGCCACCATGGTACATGTTTACCTATGTAACTAATTTGCACATGTACCACAAAACTTAAAATAAAAATAAAAATTAAAAAAAATAGGTAAAGGTCTGTCTCTGGGTCCTGGCCTCTAAAGCAATGCTGTCCTGGGCAAATTATTTAACCCTTTTGGGCCTCACTATTCTCATTTATAAAATGGATTTGTATGACAAGTCAAAAGTCAACTTTTCTAGAAATGCAAAAGTGTTTTGCAAATGTATGTATTCTCATTGCTTCACCAACACTTATTATCTTCACCAACACTTGTTATTGTCAGACTTCTTGGTTGCCTGCCAGAAGCAAAGGTTAAGTCTTTTTTGGAGGAAGATGAAATCAACCAGAGCCTCCAATTATTTCCCCATTTTTAGTATGTATTTCCTAGTATGAAACAGATGATCTGGCATGTGGAGACACGTATTGATCCATAAACCCAGAGAAACAAGTGACAAAATTGAATAGACTTATGAGGAATCTAACAAGTAAAGATACTATACATGGACTTTAGAATAACTGTGCTTAATATTTTTAGGAATTTAAAAGACAAGATTGAGAAAGAGAACTGAAAATTTTTTTTCATGACTGAATAAAAATTATAGAATTAAAAATGCAATAACTAAAAGAGTAATGGATTTGTACATTTAAAGATGGTTAAAATGCCAATTTTATGTCATATATATTTTACCACAAAAAGAGAGGGCAATAGGTTTAACAGAAAATTGGACATTGTTTTCAGAGGTAATAACCTCCGAACTAAGGGAAAATTTGAAGAAAATACTCAGACTGAAATACTGAAAAAGAATCAAAAGATAGAAACAAGTGTAAGACATACTTGAGATGTGGTAATAAGGTCTAACATAAGTGCAATTGGAATCCCAGAAAGACAAGAGAGAGCTTATGGTAGAAGCAAATAAGATGAGATAGTGGACAAAGGCACCCAGAATCAGGGAGACAGGAAAAATATTTGATAAGTGGTTGGGACAGGCACTGATCAATCAGAATGGACATGGCATGAGTCAATAACTGGCAGGGCCATGGTATTGTGTCCCAGCTGAATATCAGCCCGCCTTCCACTAGGGGACACAGCCTACTCACCACCATGCAGCTCTGCCTGGCAGGCTCAAGCCTGCCAGGAGTCATGTCATAACCTCTGCTGGGACAGCTAGCCTGACAAGGGCAAGAACACCCGTTCCCCCTCTTCTATTCCTGCCTCAGCTGGGACACAAACCCCCCTGTAGGCACAATTCCTCTAGCTGGAGTTACCTCCCGCTCACTCAGAGACATTGATGTCCATCCAGAAATAAAGGGGATGCCAGAGAGAGTAGACAGTGCCTGTCCTAGCCAGGCTGCCTTTCACACTCTTGTTGCTGCTACCCTGCCTCTGAGGCCAGCACACTGCCTGACGACTTCCCATCTCTTAGACCTTTGGTTTCTTTCATCTCTCTAGTCCTGTGGATGCACTGGTCTCTGATCTAATTTCAGCTCCTGATACGACTTTTCTTCTCATTCCCCTGGGAGTGACCAGAAATAGCCCTGAGATTGCACAACTTCAGGGGTAACTTCCTCCAGCATTCAATGTGCAGGGCAGGCCTGGCAGGTCATGACATAGCATACAGTGTGAATGGTGCACCCTGGACATGGGAAACCCCACAGTGTTATGATCAGTGTATTTGCAAGGGGGGCACTCTGTGAATCCTGAAGTGCTAGCAGTTGAGAAATCTTCTACATTTTCGGCTTTGGCTATTGTTTGGATGTGGTGACCATCTTTTCCTCTCTCCTTCTTGTTGTGTCTCTGGGGATGCAGATCACAGTATTCACTCCTCTGACCACAATGCAAGTAACCCTACCTGCTTCGCTCCTCATAGTTCTCACTGGGGATAAACATGTGACCCAGGACAGGCTAATCAGAGCCCTTCCCTGGGATTTTCTATGCATGCACCAGCAGAAAGATGCACCTCTTCTGCTATGGGATTGCAAATGTGGAACTCTAAGCCCAGAATTGTTTATGGCCAAGCCCTGTGCTTATACAAACCATAAGGATTAGGAGGGCATTAGGCCAAGTGTTGGGAGAGAAAGGAGTAGGTAGATGAAAACCTATTATTTGAGTGCCTTGGACTGACTAGTTATATAAGGCATTGTAGGCCCAGTTTTGCTTAAGATAGTTTTAGTTGAGTTTTAATCTCCTCCAGAACAACCTGAAAATAAGAAAATCTTGGTACTTTAGGCATTTCTTACACAAGGGCTATACAAAATGCCTATTATTTCATAAGCCCATAAAATGTGTGGCTGCAGAGATGAAGGACAGTCTCCGGCAAGTGATTTTAAATCAAGTTAAAGCAACATTAAGTGACACACCAGCAGGCAGCACACACACCTAGCAAGCCCTGCCTGGAACTCCTGCAGATGGCAGCTCCTGCAGATACACTAGAAAAGCATTTGAGCCAATTTGGGCTGCAGTTTCCATCCTAACTTTCCCTGGGTATAAAGACCAGTATCCGTGCTGTCCTAGCACCTGCCAAACATTTTCTCCTCACCAGACAGCCGACTTGGAGACGGAAAGGCAGGACAAAACATCTCTAGTTTTTGCTGTCAGCTCAAATGAATGGAAAGCTGACTATTCCGCTGCTGCTAAGTGTACCCAGGCTGACGCATTGGTTGCCATGGTGCCTGAGTGCACTCTGCCACTGCCGAAAATCTCTGCACCTGTACCTGCAAAATACCACTGACAGGGAGCTTATTTCTGTGATTAAAGTAGTTAATCATGCATTAACAGCACAGGAGAACATTCTGCAGACCTGGAATGTGATGTCTCCATAGGTCAAATAGGAACACTTTATGGATGCACTTTAGCAGGTAGTTCAATGTCATTTCAAAGCATTGACTGAGAAGCAGGGGGGCATAGATCTCAGAGGGAGCACAGGGGCATGGAAATCTTGCTCTGTGGACAGGGAGGTCAGACAGCAAGTAGCTGAAGGGTTGGTATGGACATAGAGAGAGTTATAAAGAACATAGCTTTGCTGGTGTTTGAAAGCCTCCAGTGTTTTGTTGGTGTGGTGTTAGAAGGTCAGAATGGTGAGAATGGTGAGCAGACAGCACCCATCTGGGTCTCTTTCTTCCCATTTTCCATACTGTAGCCCTAGTCTAGGTCTTTATTATTGCTTTTCCCTGGACTATTGCAGTTAATGCCTAATCTTCTCCCTGGAGTCATTTGTCTTCTTTTTCAACTTATTTTCCATCCGGGTTGGGGGAGGTCATCATTCCGTGGCTTGCCCATTATACTCTTCTGCTCAGGAACCTTCAGTAGTTCCTTTCTGCGTTCCGCACGGTCCTCAAGGTTCTCCATGATTGTACCTGACTTTCCTTTCCAGGTTTGTCTCCTACCCCTTGACTTCATACACTAGATTCTTCCAGATGGAGCCAGGCATTTACTCACAATATTCTCACAGTGTCTTTGAAAGCTGGAATCCTCCAAGACATATCACTGAAAACCTCCTTCATGAATCCCCCCATCTTCTTCCGAGCAAACAGAATATCTCCCTTTCCCAATTCTCCCTTTGCATGGCACGTGTCCATAATCTTGAATTATAATTGTTTCGTAATTCTTTGTGAGCATCTTGAGTACAAGGCTCCGCTTATTCATCATTGTATCACACATGCAATTCATTTTCTTTCCTCCCCTCTCCTCAACAAACCAATTTTACATCTTATTTGTGAATTCATTTCAGCATCATTTTCTGTCTATAGATGTGTGAGCCCTAGAATTCTCCTCTGAACCAGTTTTAACATCTTACTGGTTTCCTCATTAATTAATGAATTAAATAAAATCTTTGACACATTTGTTTTTATTATTTTTTAAGTTTTATTTTAAGTTCAGGGGTCCATGTGCAGGTTTGTTACATAGGTAAACTTGTGTCATGGGGGTTTGTTATAAAGATTATTTCATCACCCAGGTATTAAGCCTAGTACCCATTAGTTATTTTTCCTGATCCTCTCCATTCTACCACCCTCCACCTTCTGATAAATCCCAGTGTGTGTTATTCCCCTCTATGTGTCCATATGTTCTCATCATTTAGCTCCCACTTATATGTAAGAACATGTAGTATTTGGTTTTCTGTTCCTGTTTTAGTTTGCTAAGGATAATGGCCTCCAGCTCCATCCATATCCCTGCAAAGGACATGATCTCATTCTTTTTAGACAAATGTATTTTATATTTGCATGAGAGCCCTGATTATATTCTATTTTAAAAACTATCCTATAACAATTTATTCCTGAATATCCATTTGTCCATTCATTTGCTCATCATAAACAGTAAACACCAAAAATAAGGGTGCAAATAAGTTATTTTCATAAAGTTAAATGAGCCCATTTGTTAACTTATTCATCCATTTGTTCATATTTTGAACATTTGTTATGTGACCACTCCCATTAGAATCATAAATGTTATATTTATTTGCACTAAAATCATAAAGTTTTATCAAGTCTTAACCATCAACATTTCTTACAGGAGGCATTTTGGGACTGTAATTTGATGAGAATACTGGGAAGAAAGGACCTTGACCTGGCTGTAAGTGACATTTGGAGAGTGTCTGGGAGCATCATGACTCAGCAGTGAGAGGCTCTGGGTAGAGGAGGAAACCTGATAGGCTCTCCCTCAGCAGCGCGCTCCCTCCCCACTGGCGCATATGGAACCTGAATCTTTCCCTCTTCTGCTCTGGCTTCTGTGGCTTTTGCAGTGATCTGAAACACTTGGAGGAGACTCAGGGCACAGAGCCATCAAAGTTAATCAGAGCTTGGAAATGTGAAGGCCTAAAAGCAAAACTGAAAGAGCTGAGATGATTTATGAATGAAGAGAAATTTTGTGGCTGCCTTACAAATCTGTGAAAAGTAATTATAAAGAAAGATGGTGACCAACTTCTTTTTAGTGCACATTGAGTAGGTGAAGAAATAGGTTTTGATGTAAAAATTGCTCAGTAGTGAGTGCTGTTAAATATCGGAATTGATCAGTGAAAGAAGTTAGGGGCTCTCTTCTGATGGTCTTTAGAAAAGCAGATTGCACATTTATACTACAATGCACACATGTGTGGCTTTATCTAGAGGTCACAGGGACGATGAAATTATTTCTTAGATTTCCAGGTAGAGACAAGTTCTATGACTCTCATCTGGCATATATCCTTGAGATTACAATTTGCTCCAGGTGGATGAGGACCTAACATTAATGTGGAAAGGCATTAGCTAAACTTGTCTTTGATTTTCCTGCAGCTGTCTTCTCTGCAGTGCTTCTGAAGATACACTTCTAATACTTGCTTGGTATTTACTTTGTCGGAAGGCACAAGGAAGAGCCCTGGTTCATGGAATCAACAGGTTTTCTTTTGGGTCCTCTCTTTGCTATGCCATCTTCTCTTTATAGCAAGTAACTCCTCTCTTCGGTCTCAGTTTCTTGTTTGTAAAAAGGAAAGATTATATCTTACCTCAAAGGATTTTTGTGTGTGTGTGAAAACAAAGTCTAATAGTGTGTATGAAGCACTTTATAGTTATAGCACATTGTTATAAATGATAATAAAATGCTACCCAATATTAATGTTTGCTTTGTATCATCATATTATTTCAAAAGTAACAATGCTCTATTTACATGCAAGTGATCACACTGTAATTTATGTAATATTAAATATTATCCCACTTCAAATATAGATTCATATACAGTTTCAGTCCTAAAGGGCTTTTTTCCCATGAAGATGCAGTATAAAACATGCACATGGGATGTGCATGCACACACACATGCACACACCTCACACATACATACATACCATGCATACACCCACACACACCTTACACACACACAACACACACCATAGACACACATGCCATAGTCTCACCAAACTTGTGCATGGAGGCCTTTGGCGGCCGGCAATCAGATTATTCAGTTATTTTGATAAGTAAGGTTGAGCTTACTGCCTTCTCCTCACGTCCATCACTACACTCACTGTCATTACAGTAAGGCCAAGAAAAATCACAAAGGAATTGGGGAAGGGAAAAAATGTGTAGAAAATAAATAGAAAGGAAGGGTAAATTTAAAGAAGGCAATGCAAAGCCATGCTATTCCCACCCTTCTCCATCCCTTGATTTTTCCTTATCTTTGCATCTGAAAGAGAAATATTCAGCAGAAAAAAAAAAAGCAAAATGCAGAAGAGCCCACCCCAAGCTTTGCATCTGCAGGTGAGCAGTGGGAAGAACCCACAGGCATGTGGCGAACATCCTCTCATGGCAGGTGTGGAGCTGTGAGGACCAGGGCAGGAGACAGAGGAGTGGAGGGTGAGCTGATATCCTCCTTTAATTCCTGGGCCCTGGCAGTTGCCTGTCTAGAGAAGAGCAGTGCTAGGGGTACAGTCTTTGGAGAAAATGTCAATTTCTGGCTTGAATAACACTTACATAACTTTGCATTTATAATCCTGCTTCTCTATTAGAGAGCAAAATATCAGATTATCTGATATCTAGAAGATCATTTGTAGAAAAGATAGCACAGCCTGAGGCCTGGCTCAGTTCATGAAATGATTCATTTGGAGCCTGTTCACAGAGGCGTCTCATCTCATTAGAATATGCACATGAAACCTCCTTTCTCAGTTGAATTTTCACCAATAACTTCGGCCTAAAGATACTATTCCTTTGGGTAATGAGTCCTGTGATGTCATCAGCCAGATTCCATAAGTTTCTATATACTTGAGAAATGATAATAGTATGATTCCATAACTTTGTATTCACTGTTACTAGGACAGTCTAATTCTACACTTGAAGACAGTCTTGTTCACTTTAAGATGTCCAGCCTCAAAGCTGCTTTTCTCCCTTTGTCTTAGCAGAAGCTGTCCTGTCTGCAGCACTAACAAGAGAGTTCTCAGCCCTGGCTCCAACTGGGAGCTTCTAGTTCTCTCTTAGGCTGAGTGATTCTGGGGTGGGGCTTGAGTGGAAGTCTTTCTTTCTGACCTGTCAGAGATTCTAATGTGCGGCCAAGGTTGAGCACCGCTGCTGGGAAGCAGCACTGGTGGATGGGTGAGAGGAGGAGCTACATCGTGCTCGTCCCCACAGCTTCCCTTCACCTCCTCCACGGTACATGGCAAGAAGAAGGAGGGAAAGGGCCAGTTGTTCTGTTTAATGGAAGTGGGGGCAGTTGTCTTCTTGGCTGGTCACTGTGGCCCCCCAGCTCTGGAAGGCTTGAGTGCTGGCTGTCTCTGGAGGCACAGGTGTGGGACTCGGTAAGATGGTGAAAGCCCAGCTGTCTTCCAAAGTGCCTGCTCCACCCCAAGGAAACCCACACACTCCTGTCACACCAAAGGTGGCAGTGCAGGAGGCACCCCTATAACTGTTCTCTCCATATCCCCCAAATCCACCTCTCCATCTAGCTCTAACTCCCCTTTTCCCTGCTCAGGTGTCAGAGCAGGACTTGTGCTGGCTGAATAGATACCTGCATTAGCCAGCGTTCATCCAGATAAACAGAACCAGAACCAATAGCAATAAGATGTCTATGTGCTTATGTATGTGTGTATATGTATGTATGTGTATAGTATCTATAAACCTATTCATCAGTCTACCTATCTACCTACCTATCTATGGAGAGGCATTTATTTTAAGGAATTGGCTCATATGATTGTGGGAGCTGGAAAATCTGAAACCTGCCTTAAGTCCCAAGGCAGACTGGAGGTGGAATTCTTTCCACTCTGGGGACCTCTATCTTCCTCTTAAGTCCTTCAAATAATTGGAAGGGTAATCTGCTTTGCTCAAAGTCTGATTTAAATGCTCATCACATCTAAAAAGTGCCCTCATAGCAACATCTAGACTGGTGATTGACCAAACAACTGGTCCCCATAGCCTAGCCAAGTTGACACATAAAATTACCCATTACAGTATCCAACTGGGGAAATGTATGATCCTTGGTTCCAGGGGGAGGTAATATTCCCATTTTCCTCCAGGAAGAAGGTACCTGGAGGGGCACCCGCTCTCTCCCCTCCCTGCCCTCTCTTGTAGCTGCCTAGGGTGAGAGGTGGAAGGGACTTGTTCTGCACATCGGTGCTTCCCCTCTGGCCTGGAAGCTGACTGCTGCCAACTTATTTAGCACGTGGGGCAGCTAGTCTATTTTGTTCTCGGTTTTGAACCTTAATAACAACTTTAGGATAACAGGAGAAGCCCCACTCAATATCCTGGCATACACTGAATATTGTAGATGATAACATAACCCCAACACATGTTCTGTTTCTTATATACATCTGGAACCACCTTAAAAACTTGGCAACCTGAGCTCTGGAAAGATCCCTATTTAAGAAAAACCCAAAGCTACTAAGACAAATACAGGTCAGAAACTTAGATCTCTCTCTCTCTCTCTCTCCACGAGAACTGGTTGTTGAAAAGAGCCTGGCAGCTCCTTTTCTCTCTTTTTTCTCTCTTGCCATGTGATGCTGGCTCCACTCCACCTTCTGCCATGATTGGAAGCTTCCTGAGGCCTCACCAGAAGCAGATGCTGGCCTCAACAGAAGCAGATGCTGGCCTCACCAGAAGCAGATGCTGGCCTCACCAGAAGCAGATGCTGGCTCCATGCTTCTTGTACAGCTTGCAGAACCGCGAGACACACAAAAACCTTTCTTTCTAATTACCTAGGCTCACGTATTCCTTATAGCAACACAAATGGACAAAGACAAATACATTCATACATAAATAAATGCACACACGCATATATGTAAGTGTATACCAACATGCATGAATACATGTACATATAGTTAGGTGTACTCAGAGACATACACACATATATAAGTGTGTACACACACACACACACACACACACAGAGTTATATATTCATGACTTTCTTTTCCAGGATAAATAAGGCTTTTTCTGCCTTATTGGAAAAACATTTCTTTCATTACTTCCTAATCCCTCCATTGCCATCTCATTTAACTCCTGAACTCCAGTTGGCAGATGTTAATATATCCTTATTAGGGACAAGTGTTTTGGATCAATTCATACATCTTTCCATATGGTAATGGAAAGTTTTAATTGCTTGGAGTGAGCTATTTGATCAGTCTGTTTGCCCGTTTTCTTTCAGAGGATAAAAGGGTATTTGTTAGGCTCTGAATGCAAGAGAAAAAATGCAAAGCCCACGTTTAATATCCTTTGGGTACAATTTATATTTTAAATTTCATAATTGTAGCCTTTCCAAATCATTATTTTTTAATGTAGTTAAATATAATTCATTAGCACGGTGCTGAAAATAGCAATAACATTTGCATCACTGTAGTCTCGATGTAATCAGCAGCTTCTGAGCCCATTGAGATTTTTGTGGCTCAGTTCAGTAGGACCACAGAACGGTCATGCGTTCTGCTGCGTGTAGGGAGAGAGAGTTAGTAGCTTCTGCTAGTGAAGAGTGGTGGTCCTTACATGAGCTGGGACTAGCTAGCTCTCCGGTTTCGAACTCTGGAGAGCCGATGGCTGCACCACACACACATGTGTGTGTGGTGCAGCCATCGGCTCTCCAGAGTTCGAAACCGGCAATGCTCAGCGGCCATTTTGGGGTTCATTGCAGCCTCCTAGTTTTTTTATTTACCTTTATTTATAAGATTCTTGTGGTCTACAGAGAAAAAAAAAGGAGCAAGTATTAAGAAAAAAGTCCTGACGTCTAATTCTGCCACATTTCAATATTTTCATATTGGCTTTTGTGAATTAAAATGTGGAGTAAGAGCTTTGAGAGCATGATGCGAAGGCTCAAGACAGAGGAACAGACCCACGGAATCCTGTCTCCCTTCCATTCCACTTTCCCCTCTCCTCTGAGCCCCCGGAAGCCGCTCTCGCCCTTCTCCTTACCTGGGTCCTGCGCACAGCGCTGTTCTGTGCTGCTTCTCCCTGTCTTCTGCCATAGTTTTTTCTTCCTTTCCCCCTATCCTCCTCTCTTCTTTCTCACTGCTGCTGACCCATCGGTATTGTTTTCCTCTCAAGCTGAAGTCCCACGTGGATCCTTTTGTGTCCCACTGAGTGCAAAGGCCACACAGCCCTCAAGTCTCCGGTGCAGCTGTTAGGGCCACACAGCCCTCAAGTCTCCGGTGCAGGGCAGGTCCGGGGCTCCCCAGGGCAGCGCTCAGCGCAGGCGTCAGGAGATGCTAATGAGGCTTCCCAGGCCAGCGGACTGGACTGCATCGCACCACCCAGGGGCCCTCTTCGCCAGTCAACTGCTCTGCCGTCGTCCGGTTTGTGCCTTCTTAGGGCCCTCAGGTACCTGCAGCTCCTCTTCAGCATGAAGGTGAGGCCAGGGCTTCTGCCCTTTTCTCAATCCACCTCTGCGTCAGCATTTGCTCGGGAAAAGCCCTGCTGCTCCCAGAGTCAGGAGGGGAGAAAACTTTGTACCCAGTCTTGTCTTTTGCTCTCAGTTATTTTCTTTATTTCAAAGGACAGGGTAAAACTTCTTAGGACTGTAAGTTTGGATATTGCTAGGACTGCTTTTTGGGGGGAAGCCTCACAGGGAAGGAAGACGTATCCATTCTCTTTCACCCTTTGGGGATTTTGGGGTGGCTTATTTTCTAAATTATTGACATGGTTTGGCTGTGTCCCCACCTAAAACTCATCTTGAATTATAATTCCAATAATCCCCACATGTCAAGGGCAGGACCAGGTGGAGGTGATTGGATCACGGGAGCGGTTTCCCCCATGCTGTTCTCGTGATAGTGAGTGAGTCTTACGAGATCTGATGGCGGTCACTCACTCGCTCGCTCGGCCCTGCCGCCCTGTGAAGAAGGCACCTGTTTCTCCTTTGCCTTGGTCCTGATAAGTTTCCAGAGGCTTCCCCAGCAATGCAGAACTGTGAGTCAATTAAACCTCTTTCATTCATAAATTTCCTTCATAAAGAACGGCCAGTCTTAGGCCGTTCTTTATAGCAGCGTGAGAATGAACTAATACAGTTACCAACTACAAGTACTATTTTTTTGAAAGGAGAGAACCATGGCATTTGTCTGACCCCTTATACTTCTAGTCCTCTGGGCTCATTTTTGCAGTCTATTGTTACAATTATATAGGGCCAGAAGGACGTGACAGTCAAGTTGTGAAGGAAGGGACTAAAAACTTTATCTGCTCATTTCCATCCCCCTGCTTTTATTTGCTTTAATCTTTACTGCCCTTGATTGCTGCATGTACCCATTTACGGATATTTTATAACATTCAGTAAAGAATATAATACATTTTAAAACTTATAAGTTTCCATTTTTGTGTGTTTAACACAGTGCCACTGTCCTAAGTATACAATAAATATCAGCTATTAAATTTACTACTTTCAAAAAATATCTCCACTTATTTTATTAACTCTTCACCCATACCAATGCATGATTAGTTTTTTCCCCTCTACTGATATTTACTTATAAAAATGGGATTAAATAAAAGAAAATTTTTTCCATTCCCAATTCTATTTTTTTACTTGTTCTCGTCTAAGCAATTTCTCCAAACTAGCCATGATTGAAAATAATGATAATTTTAAAAAAGCCGTCCTAGCATTCTTTATTCTGATTTCATCCACCCTTGGCTTACTTTTAAAAATAATAATGTTGTCATTTCAACCTATCTGCTTGGAATATAATCCTTCTGTCTCTAGGGGAAGTCATGTTTTTGAAGAGTAAAAAATAAGGATTTTGATTTGAACTAGAATTTATCTTGAAGATCTTGAAGTCACACATATTTACTTGATTCAAGAAATAGACACAGTGTCCTAAAGGTCAGAACTTAAAGTGGGACCCCGCTAATGGAAGAACATTTTTTATTCTGAAAAGGCTTGTGTGTTTCACGAATGACAAATGAACTAGTGAGTGAAAAAGGTATTTATTTGGAGGGTAGATAGCTCCAGTGTGCTGAGCTAAGGAATGAATCACTCAATCACTTACCACAAATTTCTTGAGAGTATATTGTGTGCAAATAACTGCGTGTTTTGTCTGTGCTGATGAGGGGGAACTGAATACTCAACAATATTTAACAAAAATTCATAGACTGTGTACCAGGGACTGTGCTAGATGTTCTGCCTATTTCTCCATCAATCTTCTGAGTGCTAGAGCAACACTGATAAATGCCTGTGGAAAATTTCCCTTAGATATTGTTCACAGACCCCTCAATTTGGCATGTCCAAGATGGAACTTACGATTTCACTATCTTTATTAATGGTGCCTTTTCATTCAGACATTCAAACCAGAAACTCAGTCTTCCCTGGTTCATGCCTTTCTTTCATCAACCTCTCCCTATGTGATCACACCTCATGTTCAGCTGATTCTTCCTTTAATTGGTGGAAGCTGTTTCCTCTCCCACCCCATTGCTGTCCCACTGATCACTCTTTTGTTTTCTCACCTCAGCATTTACAATGGCTTTGTAACTTGTGCGTCTCTTAAAGTTCTTACTATATTTTCCGTGTGCTTCCTGCTAGGGTGACCAACAATTCCCAGTTTGACCTCAGTCCAAACTGAGGAGTTTCCTGGGATGCAGGACTTTGTAAACCTTTCAGTTTTAAAATAGGACAGCTGCAGGCAAACTGGGACAGTTGGTCACACTATCTGTTACTATCTTTCAAGTCAAAGTCTGGGGCAGGTGAATCAGATTGACTGAGAGTCAATCATATGTTATAGCAAAGGAGATTGAGAAAGCATCTGGCATTTTTCAGCTTTTCTAGTGGAAGTTGGATTTCAATTCATAAGGTATGGGAGTCCCCAACTATAGCAAGAGGGTTCAAAGTTTGGGGGACAAAAATTAATAACAAATATCTTCATACACTGTTTCTCTGTATCCAGTCTCCCCGATTATAATGCATTGTGAGTTTTGAGTTAAGGTAAAGCTCACTTTCTTTATTTTTTAACTTTTAAGTTCAGGGGTACATGTGCAGGTTTGTTAGCATAGTTAAACTTGTGTCATGGGAGTTTGTTGTACAGACGATTTCATCACCCAGGTGTTAAGTCTAATGCCCATTAGTTATTTTTTGCTGATCCCCTGCCTCCTCCCACCCTCCACTCTCTGATAGGACCCAATGTGCGTTGTTCCCCACTATATGTCCATGCGTTCTCATCATTTCAGTACAACTTACAAGTGAGGACATGTGGTATTTGGTTTTCTGTTCCTTAGTTTACTAAAAATAATGATTTCCAGCTCCATCCATGTCCCTGCAAAGGACATGATCTTGTTCTTTTTTATGGCCGCATAGTATTCTGTGGTGTACCGTGTTTTCTTTATCCAGTGTATCATTGATGGGCATTTAGGTTGATTCCATGTCTTTGCTGTTGTGAATAGTGGTGCAATGAACATATGCCTGCATGTGTCTTTATAATAAAATAACTTATATTCCTTTGGGCATATACCTAGTAATGAGATTGCTGGGTCGAATGGTATTTCTTGTCTTTAGGTCTTTGAGGAATCATTACACTGTCTTCCACAATGGTTGAACTAATTTACACTTCCACCAACAGTATATAGGGATTCCTTTTTCTCCACAACCTCGCCAGCATTTTTATTTTTTATTATTTTTAATAACTTTTATTTTTTAACTTTTTAATAATAGTCATTCTGACTGGTGTTAGATAGTAGCTCATCGTGATTTTGATTTGCATTTCTCTAATGATTGGTAATGTTGAGCTTTTTTTCATATGATTGTTGGTCATATGTATGTCTTCTTTTGAAAAATGTATGTTCATGTCCTTTGCCCACTTTTTTATGGGGTGTTTTTTTTTCTTGTAAATGTGTTGAAGTTCCTTATAGCTGCTGGATATTAGACCTTTGTTGGATACATAGTTTGCAAAATTTTTCTATCATTCTGCAGGTTGTCTGTTTACTCTGTTGACAGTTTCTTTTGCTGAACAGAAGCTCTTTAGTTTAATTAGATCCAATTTGTCAATTTTTGCTTTTGTTGCAATTGCTTTTGGCATCTTCATCATGAAATCTTTGCCCATACCTATGTTCTGAATGGTATTGCCTAGGTTGTCTTCCAGGGTTTTTATAGTTTTTAGTTTTACATGTAAGTCTTTAATCTGTCTTGAGTTAATTTTGGTATATAGTAAGAGGTAGATGTCCAGTTTTAATCTTCTGCATATGGCTAGCCAGTTATCCTAGCACCATTTATTGAATAGGGAATCCTTTCCCCATTGCTTATTTTTGTCAGGTCTGTCGAAAATCATAGTTGTAGATGTGCAATCCTATTTCTGGGTTCTCTATTCTGTTCCATTGGTCTATGTGTCTGTTTTTGTACCAGTACCATACCATGCTGTTTTGGTTACTGTAGCCAGTATAGTTTGAAGTTGAGTAAAGCTCACTTTCTACCATATATCCTTCTGTACCCTTGAAAAATCTACTCTTGCTTCCTTGCAAAAGATAAAGTCCAAACTTCTTAGTGGGTCCTATGGCTTTTCATGGTCTGAAGCCTCATTTCCAGCTTCACCTCTTGCTATCCACCTCCTTAAGTTCTCCCTGCAGCTTCAGGGCTACCTCTTATAGTTCATAAATCATGGCATGTGTCTTCATACCTTCATGGGTTTAATATGGGCTGCTTCTTTTGCTACGACTATGCTTTGTCTCTCCTCTGTGGCATCTTACTGATCATGCCAGTACCAGCCATCTAGGCCAAATCAGTTGTTTCTTCCTCTCTACGCTAACATTTACCATGCCGCATTGCCATCTGTTACTTACATATCTCTTTTTCCCTTCATATTTATGAGTGCTTCACATGCTGGACAAGGTGAAACTCCCATCACCTTTCCTATGAGAGATGGAGAAAGAAAGCATGACCAAAGGCACACGTGAATAAGTGGTAGTCACCAAAATCTGAATGAATTCCATGCATATATGTAGTAAGATATTAGTTGCTCCCTAAATATTTATTTCTTTACTCTTACTTTACTAAGAGAACCTCCCAAATTTAATGGGCACATGGATGCATATTATCTGCCAATTTTTTCCCCTTCATGCTGGTTGGAATGTGAATGTCATGGCAGGAGTTGGAGCAGCTATCTTTGACTTTGAGGTAGTAGCTGATGTTGAAGATAGCAGATTAACAAGAGAGAGCATGGATCTCCAACACCTGGAGCTAATACATCACCCCTGCATTATTTATACTTAGACTCTTTTGTGAGAGAGAAATAAACTTCTATCTTATGTAATTTGACTTTCATTGCCACAGCTATACCTGTAACCTAATTAACATGAGAAAGGGGAAATGTTAGAGGTGAAATAGCTCTTTTTTTTTTTTTTATTGTACTTTAAGTTCTAGGGTACATGTGATAACGTGCAAGTTTGTTACCTATGTATACATATGCCATGTTGGTGTGCTGCACCCATTAACTCGTCATTTACATTAGGTATATCTCCTAATGCTATCCCTCCCCTTTCCCCCCATCCCACAACAGGCCCTGGTGTGTGATGTTCCCCGCCCTGTGTCCAAATGTTCTCATTGTTCAATTCCCACCCATGAGTGAGAACATGCAGTGTTTGTTTTTTTGTCCTTGCAATAGTTTGCTGAGAGTGATGGTTTCCAGCTGCATCTGTGTCCCTGTAAAGGACATGAACTCATCCTTTCTTATGGCTGCATAGTATTCCATGGTATATATGTGCCACATTTTCTTAATCCAGTCTGTCATTGATCAACATTTGGGTTGGTTCCAAGTCTTTGCTATTGTGAATAGTGCCACAATAAACATACATGTGCGTGTGTCTTTATAGCAGCATGATTTATAATCCTTGGCTATATACCCAATAATGGGATGGATGGGTCAAATGGTATTTCTAGTTCTAGATCCTTCAGGAATTGCCACACTGTCTTCCACAATGGTTGAACTAGTTTACAGTCCCACCAACAGTGTGAAAGTGTGCCTATTTCTCCACATCCTGTTATTTCCTGACTTTTTAATAATCACCATTCTAACTGGTGTGAGATGGTGTCTCATTGTAGTTTTGATTTGCATTTCTGTGATGGCCAGTAATGAGGAGCATTTTTTCATGTGTCTGTTGGCTGCATGAGTTTCTTCTTTTGAGAAGTGTCTGTTCATATCCTTCACCCACTTTTTGATGGGGTTGTTTGTTTTTTTTCTTGTAAGTTTGTTTGAGTTTTTTTATAGATTCTGGATATTAGCGCTTTGTCAGATGAGTAGATTGCAAAATTTTCTCCCATTCTGTAGGTTGCCTGTTCACTCTGTTTCTTTTGCTCTGTGGAAGCTCTTTAGTTTAATTAGATCCCATTTGTCTAGTTTGGCTTTTGTTGACATTGCTTTTGGTGTTTTAGACATGAGGTCCTTGCCCATGCCTATGTTCTGAATGGTATTGCCTAGGTTTTCTTCTAGGGTTTTTATGGTTTTAGGTCTACCATTTAAGTGTTTAATCCATCTTGAATTAATTTTTATATAAGGTATAAGGAAGGGATCCAGTTTCAGCTTTCTATCTATGGCTAGCCAGTTTTCCCAGCACCATGTATTAAATAGGGAATCCTTTCCCCATTTCTTGTTTTTGTCAGGTTTGTCAAAGATCAGGTGGTTGCAGATGTGTGGTATGATTTCTGAGGGCTCTGTTCTGTTCCATTGGTCTATATCTCTGTTTTGGTACCAGTACCATGCTGTTTTGGTTACTGTAGCCTTGTAGTATGGTTTGAAGTCAGGTAGTGTGATGCCACCAGCTTTGTTCTTTTGGCTTAGGATTGTCTTGGCAATGCAAGCTCTTTTTTGGTTCCATATGAACTTTAAAGTAGTTTTTTCCAATTCTGTGAAGAAAGTCATTGGTAGCTTGATGGGGATGGCACTGAATCTATAAATTACCTTGGGCAGTATGGCCATTTTCAAAATGTTGATTCTTCCTATCCATGAGCATGGTATGTTCTTCCATTTGTTTGTGTCCTCTTTTATTATGTTGAGCAGTGGTTTGTAGTTCTCCTTGAAGAGGTCCTTCACATCCCTTGTAAGTTGGATTCCTAGGTGTTTTAGTCTCTTTGAAGCAGTTGTGGATGGGAGTTCATTCATGATTTGGCTCTCTGTTTGTCTGTTACTGGTGTATAGGAATGCTTGTGATTTTTGCATATTAATTTTGTATCCTGAGACTTTGCTGAAATTGCTTATCAGCTTAAGGAGATTTTGGGCTGAGATGATGGGGTTTTCTAAATATACAATCATGTCATCTGCAAACAGGGACAATTTGACTTCTTCTTTTCCTAACTGGATACCCTTTATTTCTTTCTCTTGCCTGATTGCCCTGGCCAGAACTTCCAACACTATGTTGAATAGGAGTGGTGAGAGAGGGCATCCCTGTCTTGTGCCAGTTTTCAAAGGGAATTTTTCCAGTTTTGCCCATTCAGTATGATATTGGCTGTGGGTTTGTCATACATAGCTCTTATTATTTTGAGATACGTTCCATCAATACCAAATGTATTGAGCGTTTTTAGCATGAAGGATTGTTGAATTTTGTCAAAGGCCTTTTCTGCATCTATTGAGATAACCATGTGGTTTTTGTCTTTGGTTCTGTTTATATGCTGGATTATGTTTATTGATTTGTGTATGTTGAACCAGCCTTGCATCCCAGGGATGAAGCCCACTTGATCATGGTGGTTAAGCTTTTTGATGTGTTGCTGGATTCAGTTTGCCAGTATTTTATTGCGGATTTTTGCATTGATGTTCATCAGGGATATTGGTCTAAAATTCTTTTTATTTGTTGTTTCTCTGCCAGGCTTTGGTATTAGGATGATGTTGGCCTGATAAAATGAGTTAGGGAGGATTCCCTCTTTTTCTATTGATTGGAATAGTTTCAGAAGGAATGGTACCAGCTCCTCCTTGTACCTCTGGTAGAATTCAGCTGTGAATCTGTCTGGTCCTGGACTTTTTTTTGGTTGGTAGGCTATTAATTATGGCCTCAATTTCAGAGCCTGCTATTGGTCTATTCAGGGATTCAGCTTCTTCCTGGTTTAGTCTTGGGAGAGTGTAAGTGTCCAAGAAATTATCCATTTCTTCTAGGTTTTCTAGTTGATTTGTGTAGAGGTGTTTATAGTATTCTCTGATGGTAGTTTGTATTTCTGTGGGGTCGGTGGTGATATCCCCTTTATCATTTTTTATTGCGTCTATTTGATTCTTCTCTCTTTTCTTCTTTATTAGTCTTGCTAGTGGTCTATCAATTTTGTTGATCTTTTTAAAAAACCAGCTCCTGGATTCATTGATTTTTTTGGAGGGTTTTTTGTGTCTCTATCTCCTTCAGTTCTGCTGTTATCTTAGTTATTTCTTGCCTTCTGCTAGCTTTTGAATGTGTTTGCTCTTTCTTCTCTAGTTCTTTTAATTGTGATGTTAGAGTGTCAATTTTAGATTTTTCCTGCTCTCTCATGGGCATTTTTAGTGCTATAATGCTTGTGATTTTCCCTCTACACACTGCTTTAAATGTGTCCCAAAGATTCTGGTATGGTTGTGTCTTTGTTCTCATTGGTTTGAAAGAACCTCTTTATTTCTACCTGCATTTCGTTATGTACCCAGTACTCATTCAGGAGCAGGTTGTTCAATTTCCATGTAGTTGAGCAGTTTTGAGTGAGTTTCTTAATCCTGAGTTCTAATTTGATTGCACTGTGGTCTGACAGTTTGTTGTGTTTTCTGCTCTTTTACATTTGCTGAGGAGTGCTTTCCTTCCAACTATGGAAATGTGGTCAATTTTGGAATAAGTGTGATGTAGTGCTGAGAAGAATGTATATTATGTTGATTTGGGGTGGAGAGTTCTGTAGATGTCTATTAGGTCTGCTTGGTGCAGAGCTGAGTTCAATTACTGGATATCCTTGTTAACTTTCTGTCTCGTTGATCTGTCTAATGTTGACAGTGGGGTGTTAAAGTCTCCCATTATTATTGTGTGGGAGTCTAAGTCTCTTTGTAGGTCTCTGAGGACTTGCTTTATGAATCTGGGTGCTCCTGTATTGGGTACATACATATTTAGGATAGTTATCTCTTCTTGTTGAATTGATCCCTTTACCATTATGTAATGGCCTTCTTTGTTTCTTTTGATCTTTGTTGGTTTAAAGTCTGTTTTATCAGAGACTAGGATTGCAACCCCTGCTTTTTTTTTGTTTTCTATTTGCTTAGTAGATCTTCCTCCATCCCTTTATTTTGAGTCTATGTGTGTCTCTGCACATGAGATGGGTCTCCTGAATACAGCACACTGATGGGTCTTGACTGTTTATCCAATTTGCCAGTCTGTATCTTTTAATTGGGGCATTTAGCCCATTTACATTTAAGGTTAATATTGTTATGTGTGAACTCGATCCTGTCATTGTGATATTAGCTGGTTATTTTGCTCGTTAGTTGATGCCGTTTCTTCCTAGCATTGATGGTCTTTATAGTTTGGCATGTTTTTGCGGTGACTGGTACTGGTTGTTCCTTTCCATGTTTAGGGCTTCCTTCAGGAGCTCTTGTAAGGCAGGCCTGGTGGTGACAAAATCTCTCAGCATTTGCTTGTCTGTAAAGGATTTTATTTCTCCTTCACTTATGAAGCTTAGTTTGGCTGTATATGAAATTCTGGGTTGAAAATTCATTTCTTTAAGAATGTTGAATATTGGCCCCCACTCTCTTCTGGCTTGTAGAGTTTCTGCCAAGCAATCTGCTGTTAATCTGATGGGCTTCCCTTTGTGGGTAACCCGGCCTTTCTCTCTGGCTGCCCTTAACATTTTTTCCTTCATTTCTACTTTGGTGAATCTGACAATCATGTGTCTTGGAGTTGCTCTTCTTGAGGTGTATCTTTGTGGTGTTCTCTGTATTTCCTGAATTTGAATGTTGGCCTGACTTGCTAGGTTGGGGAAGTTCTCCTGGATAATATCCTGCAGAGTGTTCTCCAACTTGGTTCCATTCTCCCCTTAACTGTCAGGTACACCAATCAGAAATAGATTTGGTTTTTTCACATAGTCCCATATTTCTTGGAAGCTTTGTTCATTTCTTTTTACTCTTTTTTTCTCTAAACTTCTCTTCTCGCTTCATTTCATTCATTTGATCTTCAATCACTGATACCCTTTCTTCCTGTGATGGAATTGGCTACCGAAGCTTATGCATTCATCACGTAGTTCTCGTGCCATGGTTTTCAGCTCCATGAAGTCATTTAAGAACTTCTCTACACTTGTTATTCTAGTTAGCCATTCATCTAATCTTTCTTCAAGGTTTTTAGCTTCTTTGCGATGGGTTCAAACTACCTCCTTTAGCTTGGAGAAGTTTGATTGTCTGAAGCCTTCTTCTCTTAGTTTGTGCAAATCATTCTCCGTCCAGCTTTGTTCCTTTGCTGTCGAGGAGCTGGGTTCCTTTGGAGTGGGAGAGGTGCTCTGATTTTTAGAATTTTCAGCTTTTCTGCCCTGTTTTTTTCCCCATCTTTGTGGTTTTATCTAACTTTGGTCTTTGATGATGGTGATGTACAGATGGGGTTTTGGTGTGGATATCCTTTCTGTTTGTTAGTTTTCCTTCTAACAGTCAGGACCCTGAGCTGCAGTTCTGTTGGAGTTTGCTGGAGGTCCACTCCAGACCCTGTTTGCCGAGGTATCAGCAGTGGAGGCTGCAGAACAGTGAATATTGCTGAACAGCAAATGTTGCTGCCTGATTGTTCCTCTGGAAGCTTCGTCTCAGAGGGGTACCCGGCCGTGTGAGGTGTCAGTCTGCCCCTACTGGAGGGTGCCTCCCGGTGAGGCTACTTGGTGGTCAGGGACCCACTTGAGGAGGCAGTCTGTCCATTCTCAGATCTCAGACTCCATGCTGGGAGAACCACTACTCTCTTCAAAGCTGTCAGACAGGGACATTTAAGTCTGCAGAGGTTTCTGCTGCCTTTTGTTTGGCTACGCTCTTCCCTTAGAGGTGGAGTCTATAGTGGCAGGCAGGCCTCCTTGAGCTGTGGGGGGCTCCATCCAGTTCGAACTTCCTGGCTGCTTTGTTTACCTACTAAAGCCTCAGCAATGGCGGGCGCCCTTCCCCCAGCCTCGCTGCCGCTTTACAGTTCGATCTCAGACTGCTGTGCTAGCAATGAGTGAGGCTTCTTGGGCATGGGACCCTCTGAGCCAGGCACAGGATATAATTTCCTGGTGTGCCGTTTGCCAAGATCATTGGAAAAGCGCAGTATTAGAGTGGGAGTGACCTGATTTTCCAGGTGCCATCTGTCACAGCTTCCCTTGGCTAGAAAAGGGAATTCCCTGACCTCTTGTGCTTCCCAGGTGAGGTGATGCCTCACCCTGCTTTGGTTCACGCTCCTTGGGCTGCACCCACTATCTGACAAGGCCCAGTGAGATGAACCCAGTACCTCAGTTGGAAATGAAGAAATCACCCATCTTCTGCGTCGCTCATGCTGGGAGCTGTAGACTGGAGCTGTTCCTATTTGGCCATCTTGGAACTGCTGAAATAGTTCTTTTGTATTGTAACTTAGATCAAAGTCTGATACAAAGAAGGGTGTGAGAGAACTGAGCAGACACAAAGAAGCATCATTATTCTGGTTTTGTCAGTGTGAAGGATGGACAACTTTTTATTACAAATATTTCACTGGATCAGCATTTTCCAATGTAAGTTCTTCAAATCTTTCTGTAATGTGTCAATCACAGGTGGTAGACTAGAAAAGGAATGAAAAGAGGCCGGGCACGGTGGCTCAAGCCTGTAATCCCAGCACTTTGGGAGGCCGAGACGGGTGGATCACGAGGTCAGGAGATCGAGACCATCCTGGTGAACACGGTGAAACCCCGTCTCTACTAAAAAATACAAAAAAACTAGCCGGGCGAGGTGGCGGGCGTCTGTAGTCCCAGCTACTCGGGAGGCTGAGGCAGGAGAATGGCGTAAACCCGGGAGGCGGAGCTTGCAGTGAGCCGAGATCGCGCCACTGCACTCTAGCCTGGGCGACAGAGCTAGACTCTGTCTCAAAAAAAAAAAAAAAAGAAAGGGAATGAAAAGAGAGTGAGAACTAGAAAGCCATTTTGCTTTTCTTTCTTTGACAACTTTTTAGATTTGTCTTTTGGGTGATCAAGATGATCATTAGGATGTTAGAAAGATCTGCTTTTAAGACCCCACGTCAGGGCCCTGTTCAGAAATGCCACAGAGCAAGACATGGTTTCGGACTTCAGGAAGATAAACAGATAAAGTACATACAAGCAGAAGACAAAAATGAATAGTTAGGTAGGTAAATAGATAGCTTGAAAGGTAGGTAAGTGATAGAGTATTGCTTACTGAAATCCACTGTTCAAAATCAATCGAATAATTGAAAGACTATTCAAAAGAGGGAGAGGTAATGTGGTGCAGTGGCAAAATTAAAGCTTTGGGATATTTGGAAGCTGCCACCCAGTTCCTTGTTAGCTGTTTGGCTGTAGGTAAATAACTTATCTGAGCTTCACTCTCTACTAAGAGCTGGCTAATAATATCCATTTCCTATGATTGTTATGAAAATTAGAAAAAAATGTGGATTATTATTAAAATGGCTATTATTTGCTTTCATATTTATGTCTTAATCTATGTGGAATTTTGTGTGTAGGGTCAAATAGATATCTAATTTTGTTTTTTTTTCCATGTGGGTACTCTTGTGTCTACACCATTTACTAAAATAGAAAGTCTTTTGGGTTACAGTACCATCTCTGTCATATATCAAAGTTCCACATAAGTGTGGGCCTGTTTCTGAGTTTTCTTTTCTCTTCCATCGGACTGTTGGTCTGTCTTTGAACCAAACGTTCCCCGTCTTGGATATAATATCTTTATAGATGTCTTTACATCTGATATGGCATTTCTGCCATCTCATTCTTTCTTAGAATTGATTTGACTATAATCTGATGTAAATTTCAGAATGAAGATTCATAAAAAACACTGTCAAGATTTTGATAAAATTGCATTAATTGTATAGATGACTTAGGCTGAGTATTGGAAGCTTTAAGGTACTGAAAGATATGTGAAATATGATAGCCAGAGAGCAATGAGGAGTAAGGAGGGAGTCATATCAGAAGGAATGGCATGAGGCAGGAAAACCCAGGGTGTGTTTTGGTCCATAGTTTGGTGTAGTTTGACTGGTGAGTGATGGATATTAGAAGAGAGATATAAAACAGGCTTGGAAGGCAGCGGAGCTGTCAAGTATGAAATGGAACACACAGAGGGTAAGCCTGTGCCAACTCCTTAGCTCAGAAAGTCCTGTGACATTTGCTAATGAAAATCAGTTTTCCATCCAACTTTGTGAAATAATAATGCAACGAAGACTCAAGCAAGTAAGAAAACTTAGAGAGACAGAGAAAGTTTAGCCAGATGTTAAACAGGCAGTAAGCTTTGAAAATGTTGCTCTCAATGGGGGCCCTTTTACAATGTGACATTATTTTACCTGTGGCTACTAAATCCGTTAGTAAACACTCTGTGGGAATATGAGCTAAGAAATCTACATTCTCTGATGATTTTTCCAGATGTGCAATTAGCTTGACCAAAAACATGCTCAGCCAGAGGCACTCATTAACTTCCAAAAGTGGAGACTATTTACACCAACTGAACCTGCTGGGGTAAACCAGTTGACTCTACGTGCAATGCACATTTAGTTTTTCTGTTGCTTTACCATTGAAATTTTCAGAGTCCGGAAGGATACACAGTTCTGCTGTTGTTATGCAGAACCCATGCTGGCTGAACCCCCTGCAAAGCTATTTTAAAGGCCAGCTGGTTATTAAAATGTCCAAATCAGTGTTTGCAGAATCACAGCATTTGTGAGGTAGTCAGACATAAGGGTGGGTCATTTAACTAGCCCAGCCTTCTCATGCCATAGGAAACGAAGTCAGCCCAGAGAGATGATTGATGGCCTCTCAGTAAAGCAAAACATTTGGGACAGAGCAGCGTCTAGAATTCAGATCTCCTGAGTTATTTCCCTGGCTCAGCCATGACATTTGCCTTCTCCTTGGGACATCTTTGTCGTCTTATTGGTTACTTTTCTGACAGTTGCCAGAATCAAAATGCAGTCACTTTTGTTAAAACAAAACAAAACCCTGACAAATGGAGCCAGGGAATGCCATGGGGAGAGGATTTTCAGGCATAAATGCCTGATAACAAAACCTATCATGAAAAACTTCACAAAAACCATGACTTTGCACAAAGACCATTATAACTTTACACAAAACACACTCTGCAAGAACATCTGCCAGCAATTGTCTGTCCAAGCCCATAGTGGTATCATCCTTGTTATTGATCCTTGTAGCCAAGGATAACGATCTCAAAACAACTATGCAATACTTATCACTTTTCCTTTAAAAACCATTGTCTTCCTTTACCTCCCGGAATATGTAGATATTTTATTATGGCATATGTATGCCCATTGCAATGTCTTATTCCCAAAATAAATATAATTTTCTTTTAGAGAGCCTCTTTCTTTTGTTATTTAGATGACACTCTTCTTGTTCTCTGCAAATTGCTTGTTTTTTTATTTTCTAGTTCATTTTGAAAGATCTGGATTTGAGCTCTTATAGTTTTATGTGTTTCTTGGCTTGGGGTTGTAATTGTGTAACCTGTGTTGCTCAGTACACACAACTTGATAATAAAAACAGGGTCACAAAACGACAGGACTCCTCTCTCCCCAGCACTGATTGCTCTACCCTAACTCCAGGTCCACCAAGATTCCTCTTAAATCATTCCAGGAGCCCTCTGGGAATTATCTCTAGTGAGCTTCGCAGATGAAACCTTTTTTTCGCAGTAACTCCTGCCATTTTCCTCCTCCATGTGTTCTGATGATGCCACAGATGGTGTCTGGGGCACCAGGGTCCTCAAAAGATGTTCACTTGGTGGTGGTGCCTGCCCAGGACATCATGGCTGCTGGCAAAGGTGCCAGCCCTCGAGCTGATGCTGCTTCTGTCTGGACCAAGGATGCTGGTATGGCCTGGGGTCCGCTTGGTCACCTCACCCTCCTACAAATGCTAGGATCACTGCATTAATTTCTGAGAGAGGCTGGAGGAAAATGTGAGTGACACAGATCATGCTGTACATTCAGTTGTACTTCCTTCACCCTTAAATTGTTTTCAGCAGCCTGAACTTGTGTGTTGCAACTTTTGTTCCCTGAGGATGAGATTTCCATTAATAACTTTTCCAGGTAGACTGTTTTTTATTTTTTATCATACCTTTAAGTTCTGGGGCACATGTGCAGAACGTGCAGCTTTATTAAGCTCCATCCTGTTTGGGAAGAGGTTCCTTTTGTAAGACATTGCCTCACCTCCCGCTATGAAAATCAAAGGTGGCCAGGCACGGTGGCTCAGGCCTGTAATCCCAGCACTTTCGGAGGCTGAGGCAGGTGGATCATCTGAGGTCAGGAGTTCGAGACCAGCCTGGCCAACATGGTGAAACCCTGTCTCTACTAAAAATACAAAAATTAGCCAGGCGTGGTGGTGCATACCTGTAATCCCAGCTCCTCAAAAGCCTGAGGCAGGAGAATCGCTTGAACCCAGGAGGCAGAGGTTTCAGTGAGTTGATATCGTACCAATGCACTCCAGCCTGGGAGACGGAGCAAGACTCCATCTCAAAAAATAAAAATAAAAAAAGAAAAAATAAAAAAAAAGAAAATCGAAGATAACCAGATATTCCCTTTCCTATCACCTAGCCACTAGTAGGTGATTATTTGACCCAGGCTTGGTCAACTCTTTGCTCTTCTCTGGAATCTTGACTCTTGACTCTTGAACTAACAACACAGAGATGGAAGAACAGTTTAGGGTTTATTCATAATGAGGGCAACAAGCAATAATAGGGTTAGTGGTGTCTGTGGCAGTGGTTGGGGTGTCCTGAAAAGACAACATTGTCCTGGAATGGGAGGGAGAAGGTGCTGTTGATGACATTCTATCTGAACCATGCCTGTATCAGGGACATTATTGGGCATCTCTCTTGATATAAAGATACAATCTTTATTTATTTTGTATTATTATTTTTATTTTTTATTATAGTTTAAGTTCTAAGGTACCTGTGCACAACATGCACATTTGTTACATGTGCAGTGTTGGTGTGCTGCACCTATTAACTCGTCATTTACATTAGGTATTTCTCCTAATGCTATCTCTCCCCCATCCCTCACCCCACGACAGGCCCTGGTGTGTGATATTCCCTGCCATGTGTCCAAGTGATCTCATTGTTCAATTCCCACCTATGAGAGAGAACATGCGGTGTTTGGTTTTCTGTCCTTGCGCTAGTTTGCTCAGAATGATGGTTTCCAGCTTCATCCACGTCCCTACAAAACATATGAACTCATCCATTTTTATGGCTGCATAGTATTCCATGGTGTATATGTGCCACATTTTCTTTTCTTTTTTTTTTTTTTATACTTTAAGTTCTAGGGTACATGTGCACAATGTGCAGGTTTGTTACATAGATATACATGTGCCATGTTGGTGTGCTGCACCCATTAACTCGTCATTTACATTAGGTGTATCTCCTAATGCTAACCCTCCCCTCTCCCCCACCCCCACAATAGGACCGGGTGTGTGATGTTCCCCTTCCTGTGCAAGTGATCGCATTGTTCAGTTCCCACCTATGAGTGAGAACATGCGGTGTTTGGTTTTCTCTTCTTGTGATAGTTTGCTGAGAATGATGGTTTCCAGCTGCATCCGTGTCCCTACAAAGGACACGAACTCATCCTTTTTTATGGTTGCATAGTATTCCATGGTGTATATGTGCCACATTTTCTTAATCCAGTCTGTCACTGATGGACATTTGGGTTGATTCCAAGTCTTTGCTATTGTGAATAGTGCCACAATAAACATACTGCATGTGTCTTTATAGCAGCATGACTTATAATCCTTTGGATATATCCCCAGTAATGGGATGGCTGAGTCAAATGGTATTTCTAGTTCTAGATACTTGAGGAATCGCCACAGTGTTTTCCACAATGGTTGAACTAGTTTACAGTCCCACCAACAGTGTAAAAGTGTTCCTACTTCTCCACATCCTCTCCAGCACCTGTTGTTTCCTGATTTTTTAATGATTGCCATTCTAACTGGTGTGAGATGGTATCTCATTGTGGTTTTGATTTGCATTTCTCTGATGGCGACTGATGATGAGCATTTTTTCATGTGTCTGTTGGCTGTATGAATGTCTTCTTTTTGAGAAGTGTCTGTTCATATCCTGTCTGTGAATCCTTCTGGTCCTGGACATTTTTTTGTTGGTAGGCTATTAATTATTGCCTCAATTTCAGAGCCTGTTATTGGTCTATTCAGGGATTCAACTTCTTCCTGGTTTAGTCTTGGGAGGGTGTATGTGTCCAGGAATTTATCCACTTCTTCTAGATTTTCCAGTTTATTTGCATAGAGGTGTTTATAGTATTCTCTGATGGTAGTTTGTATTTCTGTGGGATTGGTGGTGATATCCCCTTTATCAATTTTTTATTGCGTCTATTTGATTATTCTCTCTTTTTTCTTTATTAGTCTTGCTAGCGGTCTATCAGTTTTGTTGATCTTTTCAGAAAACTAGTTCCTGGATTCATTGATTTTTTTGAAGGGTTTTTTTGCATCTCTATCTCCTTCAGTTCTGCTGTTATCTTAGTTATTTCTTGACTCTGCTAGCACTTGAATTTGTTTGCTCTTGCTTCTCTAGTTCTTTTAATTGTGATGTTAGGGTGTCAATTTTAGATTTTTCCTGCTCTCTCATGGGCATTTAGTGCTATAAATTTCCCTCTACACACTGCTTTAAATGTGTCCCAGAGATTCTGGTATGGCTGTGTCTTTGTTCTCATTGGTTTCAAAGAACATCTTTATTTCTACTTTCATTTCGTTATGTACCCAGTAGTCATTCAGGAGCAGGTTGTTCAGTTTCCATGTGGCTGTGCAGTTTTAAGTGAGTTTCTTAATCCTGAGTTCTAATTTGATTGCACTGTGGTCTGACAGTTTGTTGTGTTTTCTGCTCTTTTACATTTGCTGAGGAGTGCTTTCCTTCCAACTATGGAAATGTGGTCAATTTTGGAATAAGTGTGATGTGGTGCTGAGAAGAATGTATATTGTGTTGATTTGGGGTGGAGAGTTCTGTAGATGTCTATTAGGTCTGCTTGGTGCAGAGCTGAATTCAAGTCCTGGATATCCTTGTTAAACACCTTCTGTCTTGTTGGTCTAATGTTGACAGTGGGGTGTTAAAGTCTCCCATTATTATTGTGTGGGACTCTTAAGTGTCTTTGTAGGTCTCTAACAACATGCTTTATGAATTTGGGTGCTCCTGTATTGGGTGCATATATATTTAGGATAGTTATCTCTTCTTGTTGAATTGATCCCTTTATCATTATGTAATGGCCTTCTTTGTTTCTTTTGATCTTTGTTGGTTTAAAGTCTGTTTTATTAGAGACTAGGATTGCAGCCCTTTTTTGTTTTCCATCTGCTTGGTAGATTTTCCTCCATCCCTTTATATTGAGCCTATATAGGTCTCTGCACATGAGATGGGTCTCCTGAAAAAGCACACTGATGGGTCTTGACTCTTTATCCAATTTGCCAGTCTGTATCTTTTAATTGGGGCATTTAGCCCATTTACATTTAAGGTTAATATTGTTATGTGTGAGTTTGGTCTTGTCATTAAGATGTTAGCTGGTATTTTGCCTGTTAGTTGATTTAGTTTCTGCTTACCATCAATGGTCTTTACAGTTTGGCATGTTTTTGCAGTGACTGGTACTGGTTGTTCCTTTCCATATTTAGTGTTTCCTTCAGGAGCTCTTGAAGGCAGGCCTGGTGATGACAAAACCCCTCAGCATTTGCTTGTCTGTACAGGATTTTATTTCTCCTTCACTTATGAAGCTTAATTTGGCTGTATATGAAATTCTGGGTTGAAAATTCATTTCTTTAAGAATGTTGAATATTGGCCCCCACTCTCTTCTGGCTTGTAGAGTTTCTGCCAAGCGATCTGCTGTTAATCTGATGGGCTTCCATTTGTGAGTAACCTAACCTTTATCTCTGGCTGCTCTTAACATTTTTTCCTTCATTTCAACCTTGTTGAATCTGACAATTATGTGTCTTGGGGTTGCTCTTCTCGAGGAATATCTTTGTGGTGTTTTCTGTAGTTCCTGAATTTGAATGTTGGCCTCACTTGCTAGGTTGGGGAAGTTCTCCTGGATAATATCCTAAATAGTGTTTTCCAGCTTGGTTCCATTCTCCCTGTCACTTTCAGGTACACCAATAAATTTACATTTGCTCTTTTCACATAGTGCCATATTTCTTGGAGGCTTTCTTTTTACTCTTTTTCCTCTAAACTTCTCTTCTCCCTTCATTTCATTAATTTGACCTTCAATCACTGATACCCTTTCTTCCACTTGATCGAATTGGCTAGGGAAGCTTGTGCATGTGTCATGTATTTTTCGTGTCATGGTTTTCAGCTCCATCAGGGCATTTAAGATCTTCTCTGCACTGTTTATTCTAGTTAGCCATTCGTCTAATCTTTTTTCAAGGTTTTTAGCTTCGTTGCGATGGATTTGAACATCCTCACTTAGCTCGGAGAAGTTTGTTGTTATCAATTTTCTGAAGCCTACTTCTGTCAACTCATCATAGTCATTCTCAGTCCAGCTTTGTTCCATTGCTGGCGAGGAGCTGTGATCCTTTGGAAGAGAAGGGGTGCTGTGGTTTTTAGAATTTTCAGCTTTTCTGCTCTGGTTTCTCCCCATCTTTGTGGTTTTAGTTACCTTTGGTCTTTTAAGATGGTGATCTACAGATGGGGTTTTGGTGTGGATGTCCTTTTTGTTGATGTTGACACTATTCCTTTCTGTTAGTTTTCCTTCTAACAGTTCCCTGAGCTGCAGGTCTGTTGGAGTTTGCTGGAGGTCCACTCCAGACCCTATTTGCCTGGGTATCACCAGCGGAGGCTGTAGAATAGCAAATACTGCAGAACAACAAATATTGCTGCTGATCTTTCCTCTGGAAGCTTTGTCTCAGAGGGCCACCTGGCTGTATGAGGTGTCAGTCAGCCCCTACTGGGAGGTATCTCTAAGTTGGGCTACATGGGTGTCAGGGACCCACTTGAGGAGGCAATCTGTTTGTTCTCAGAGCTCAAATACCATGCTTGGAGAACCACTGCTCTCTTCAGAGCTGTCAGACGGGGACGTTTTAGTCTGCAGAAGTTTCTGCTGCCTTTTGTTCAGCTATGCCCTGCCCCCAGAGGTGGAGTCTACAGAGACAGGTCGGCGTGGTTGAGCTGCCATGGGCTTCACCCAGTTCGAGTTTCTTGGCCACTTTGTTTACCTACTCAAGCCTCGGCAATTGTGGACGCCCCTCCCCCAGCCAGGCTTGCAGCCTAGCAGTTCGATCTCTGACTACTGGGCTAGCAGTGAGCAAGGCTCTGTGGGCGTGGGACCCACTGAGCCAGGTGCAGGATATAATCTCCTGGTGTGCTGTTTGCTGAGACCATTGGAAAAATGCAGTGTTTAGGTGGCAGTGTCCCCATTTTCCTGGTACAGTCTCTCAGGGCTTCCCTTGGCTGGGAAAGGGAATTCCCGAATCCCTTGCGCTTCCCGGGTGAGGCAACACCCCACCCTGCTTCGGCTCACACTCCCTGGGCTGCACCCACTGTCCAACCAGTCCGAATGAGATGAACCAGGTGCCTCAGTTGGAAATGCAGAAATCACCCATCTTATGCATCAGTCATGCTGGGAGCTGCAGACCGGAGCTGTTCCTATTTGGCCATCTTGGAACCTGACAACAATCCTTATTTAAAGATAGTGGAAAGTATAGTCAGTCAATGGGTAAATAATGTTAAATTGGAGAAGGGTGCATACATAGAGTCATTCATTTTACTTATGTATTTATATACGGACTTTGTCAGATTTCTTAGAAAACATCTTTATTATGGTATATAATATTTTACATTATATGGTTTTTTAATATAAATGAAACTGCAAGTATTTAAAATGTTTAATTTGATAAGTTTTGATATGTATATATATAAACACACATACACAGTTGACAACTGTATATGAAAAACGTGAAGGTTAGAGATGCAGACTCTCTGCACAACCAAAAATCCTCATGTAACTTTGGACTTTCCCCAAACTTAGCTACTAACAGCCTACTGTTGACTGGAAGCCTTATTAGTCACAAATAGTTGATCAACATGTATTCTGTATGTTATATGTATTATATACTGTATTCTTACAATAAAGTTAGCTAGAGCAGGGATCCCCAACTCTAGGGCCTGCTAGGAAGTGGGCTACACAGCAGAAGGTGAGTATTGGGAGAGCATTACTGCCTGAGCTCTGCCACCTGTCAGATCAGTGGTAGCATTAGATTCTCGTAGGAGCATGAATCCTACTGTGAACTGCACATGTGAGGGATCTAGCTTGCATGCTCCTTATGAGAATCTAATACCTGATGATCTGAGGTGGAATAGTTTAATGTGGAAACCTTCCCCAATCCCCCATACCCTCATCCTCCTTGCTGCCCCAATGCCTCCGTCCATGGAAAAATTGTCTTCCATGAAACCAGTCCCTAGTGCCAAAAACGTTGGGGACCACTCGGCTACAGAACAGAAAATGTTGATAAGAAAATCATAGGGATGAGAAAGTACATTTATGGCATCATACTGTATTTACTGATACTGCAAGTTTATGTTGTATGTTTACAAGATGAGTCATCTGTCTGAAATGTTGGGCAACTACAGCTGCAAACCTCAATCTATGGTATGCATCCAGCAATTCAACTTTTTCTTGCAGTGTCATGACTTTTCTCTGCTTCTTGGGAGCACTTTTGGTGTCACTAGTGATACTTAGTATGGGTCCCATGGTGTTATTGAAGGGCTAAATTATTGCATTAAACACAATGAACAATTCACAAGAACCCCATGAGATCACTTTTTATTGTGATACACAATTTATTGGAGAGAGCACAGCTCATGCAGAGATGATTAGCATTACATGGCATTTTAAGTGGATACTCAAAACACTTGAGCTCACCACAATAGCAACAGGAGGTGTCTGTGAAATTGTTACAGTAGGATAGTATGTACTATGGTTAATTGTATGCATTATGATTTAATACTGCATCATTACATTTGTTTACATTTTTCTCAACTCCAAATGATGCCATGTATGGTTTGTGTTTGTGTATGAAAGTTTTCATAAATTTTAACTTTTTTTTGATATAAGGTTTTGCTCTGTTTCCCAGGCTGGAGTGCAGTGGTGCAGTCTTGGCTTATAGCAACCTCTTCCTCTGGGGCTCAAGTGATTCTGCCACCTCAGCCTTCTGAGTACTTGTTGCTATAGGTGTGTGCCACCATGCCTGGCCAATATGTGTATGTTTTGTAGAGATGAAGTCTTACCATGTAGTCGAGGCTGGTTTCAAACTCCTGGGCTCAAGAGATCTGCCTGCCTCAGCCTCCCAAAGTGCTGGGATTACAGGAGTGAGCCACTGTGCCCAGAAAGTTTTAACTTTTTGTAATAGATTTGTGTATATTTTATGGTAGCAAATGATCAAATAGACTAGTATCTACATATATTTCATGCATTAATAAAACACCTGACTTTTTCTTAATTTTTTCAATATTTCTAGTGGTTCGTTTGTGAGTTTTTTAAAATTGTGAAAATTCTTCCCAAATTTTTCCAATGTATTTATTGAAACAAAAATCCATGTATAATTGGACCTGTGCAGTTCAAACCCATATTGTTCAAGAGTCAGCTATAAGTTGTATGTGTGTATATATAACCATATATATAAGCATTTTGTTGTTGTTGTTATTTTATTTATCTATCTATTTTGAGACAGAGTCTTGCTCTGTCGCCCAGGCTGGAGTGTAGTGGTGTGATTTTGGCTTACTGCAACCTCCACCTCCCGGGTTCAAGTGATTCTTCTGCCTCAGCCTCCTGAGTAGCTGGGATTACAGGTATGCGCTACCATGCCTGGCTAATTTTTGTGTTTTCAGTAGAGACAGGGCTTCACCATGTTGGTCAGACCGGTCTCAAATTCCTGACCTCGTGATCCACCTGCCTTGGCCTCCCAGAGTGCTGGGATTACAGGCGTGAGCCACTGCGCCCAGCCATATATAAGCTCTGATACAGATATATCTAGCACTGCAATCAAGGAAGTGAACATATCCATCATGCCCAAAATTTTGCATGTCCCCTTTCACACTCTCCAGGCACTACTCATTTAATTTCTGTTACTATTCATTGATTTTCCTTTTCTAAAGTTTTATATTTATGAAATAATATTTATTTAAATGAACTCATTTTTGCCTGGCTTCTTTCAGGATAATTATTTTGAGGTTCATCCATGTTGTGTGTATTAATGATTCATTCCTCTTGATTACTGCATAGTATTCTGCTGTGTGGATATGTCACAATTTACTTTACCATGTTAGTAGACACTTGGGTTATTTCCAGTGTTTGGCTATTACAAGTAAAGCAGCTTTTGTTTACAAGTCTTTGTGTAGATGTCTGATTTCATTCTTCATAGGTAAATATCTAACAGTGGGATGTCTGAATCATGTGCTATGTATCTGTTTAACTTACAAGAAACTACCAAATTACTTTCCAGAATGGTTATATCATTTTACATCCCCAACGTGCATGAGAATTCTCCCTGCTCCACATCCTTGATAACACTTGGTTAGGCCAACTTTTTCATTTTAGCCACTCTCGTAAGTGTATCTCCTTGTCATTTGAATTGCATTTCTCTAGTGACCAATGATGTCAGGCATCAAGTGCTTATTTATCATCTGTAAATCTTTTTTGATAAAGTGTCAAATATTTTATTCCTTCAGTGATTTATTGTAGTTTTCAGTGTATAGATCTTGCACATCTTTTCTCAGATGTACCTCAAAATATTTTATATTCTGATGTTATCATAAATAGTATGGTCTTATATTTTACATCTCCAATTTTCTTTTTAGCTAAGATATGGAAATATAATGTATTCTTGTACACTGATCTTGTATTCTGTGATTTTTGCTAAGCTCACTATGACCACTTAATAGTTTTAGTAGGTTTTAAAATACATGTCATTTGATTTTCTTTATAAATGATGTTGTCTGTGTATAAAAATCGTTTTACTTCTTCCTGTCTGATCCAGATACTTTAAATGGCTTTACCTTGTCTTATTACAATGGCAAGAAACTCTAGTTAAATCTTGAATAGGCCTGGGGAGAACAGGCATTTTCATTTTATTTCTGATCTTTGGGGGAACACATTCAATCTTTTACTGCTTAGTAAGATGCTACTTGTAGGTTTTTTTCCTAAATGCCTTTTAGCAGATTCAGAAAGGTCCTTTCTAGTCCTAGTTTTTTGAGTTTTTCTAAAACCAGGAATGGATGTTGAATTTCGTTATGTAGTTGCTCTGCATTTATGGAGAAGATTACATTGCTTTTATTTTTTAGATTAATATGACGATGTACATTCCTTAATTTTCAAATGTTAAACCCAACTTGCATTCCTAGGAAAAACTCAATTTGACCAGTATGTATTATCCTTTCTATATATGGCTTGATTTTATTTATAAACATTTTGTCTAGAGTTTCTGCATCTATGTTCATGAGGAATATTGGTTTGCTGATTTATTTTATTGTAATGGCTTTGTCTGGTTTTGGTGACAGGGCAATGCTGGATTCATAGAATGTGTTGAGAAGTATTCCTTCCTCTCCAATGTTCTAGAAAAGTTTCTTCAAAATTGGCATTATTTCTTTAAATGTTTGGATGGATTCATCAGTGAAATAATTTATCCCAGAAGTTTTTTTTTTGTGTGTGTGTGTATGTGCATGTGTGTAAAGTTAACTATAAATGGAGTTTCTTTAAAAGATATGTAACTATTTAGGCTGTCCTTGTATGAGCTTTGGGATTTTGTCTCTTTGAACATTGCTCACATTATCAGCAGAAGACAGCTCAAAATATTTTCTTATTTTCTTTTCAATATTTGTAGACTCTGCAACAAAGTCACTTCTCTCATTCCTGATACTGGTAATGTGTGTCTTTTCTTTTTTTTTTTCTTATTAGTCTAAGTAGAGGTTTAACAATTTTATGTATCTTCCCAGAGAATTGGCTTTTGGTTTCAATGATTTCCTCTATGTTTTGTTTTAATGGCTTTTATATTGATTTTCATTTCTTTGTTGTTTATTATTTCCTTTATTTTTCTTACATTGCATTGAATGTTGTCTTCCTTTTCTATTATTTATGGCCAAAACTAGGATCACTGATGTGAGATCTCTCATTTTTTTTAACAGAGGCATTCAGTATTATAAATTTCCCTCTAAATACTGCTTTAGCAGTATCCCAAATTATTTAATATATTGTGTTTTTATTTTTCTTTAGTTCGAAATACTATCTAATTTTCCCTTTTTTTTCATTTGTCCATTGGTTATTTAAAAGTGTGTTAGTTTCCAAATATTTGGGAAATTTCCAGAGATCATTTTGTTACTGAATTCTAATTTGATTCTGTTGTGGTCAGAGAACATTTTTAATTAAAAAAAAAAACTTCCATGTCTATACTTCATTTTTGAGCATATGGAATACAGTATAATACCTGTTATAATGTCTTTTCCATTCTTTGGAGTAGTTAATTAATTCAGAAATTAACTACTAATTAGTTGGGTTTTTTTGGGTTTACTTCTTAAGATTCATTAGGCTTGACCAAAGCAGTACTGAGTGTTCTTTAAGTTCTCCTCTTTAAACTCTGACCTGCAAACTCTAGTCTAGAAACAAGATAGATGATCTCTTTCTTGCCATGTGAGTATACGGCAAGAATGATCCATCTGCAAACCAAGAACAGAGCCCTCACCAGAAATCAACTGGCACCTTGATGCTGGACTTGCCAGCCCCTAGAACTGTGAGAAATAAATTTTTGTTGTTTAAGCCACCCAGTCTACAGTATTTTTGTTATAGCAGGCTGAACCTAAACTAAGACAGGGGCCATACAGAAAAGGTTTGCTGATCTCTAGTTGTGATGGTTAATACTGAGTGAAAACTTGATTGGATTGAAGTATGCAAAGTATTGAACCTGGGTGTGTCTGTGAGGGTGTTGCCAAAGGAGATTAACATTTGAGTCAGTGGGCTGGGAAAGGCAGAGCCATCCTTAATCTGGGTGGGCACAATCTAATCAACTGCCAGCACAGCTAGAATATAAGCAGGCAGAAAAATGTGAAAAGAGAGACTGGCCTAGTCTCCCAGCCTACATCTTTCTCCTGTGCTGGATGACTGTTATGATTTTCATTGTTTTGCATTTGCTGAGGAGTGTTTTACTTCCAATTATGTGGTTGATTTTAGAATTAGTGCTATGTGGTGCTGAGAAAATTGTATGTTCTGTTCATTTGGGGTGGAGACTTCTGTAGATGTCTATTCGGTCCACTTGGTCCAGAGCTGAGTTCAGGTACTGAATATCCTTGTTAATCCTCTGTCTTGTTGATCTGTCTAATATTGACAGTGGGGTGTTAAAGTCTCCCACTATTCTTGTGTGGGAGTCTAAGTCTCTTTTCAGGTCTCTGAGAACTTGCTTGATGAATCTGGGTGCTCCTGTATTTGGTGCATATATATTTAGGATAGTTGGCTCTTCCTGTTACGTTCATCTTTTTGCCATTATGTAATGCCCTTCTTTGTCTTTTTTGATCTTTGTTGGTTTAAAGTCTGCTTTATCAGAGACTAGGATTGCAACCTCTGCTTTTTTTGTTTTGTTTTGTTTTTGCTTTCCGTTTGCTTGGTAAATATTCCTCCATCCCTTTATTTTGAGTCTATGTGTGTTTGCATATGAGATGGGTCTCCTGAATACAGCACACTGATGGGTCTCAGCATTTGCTTGTCTGTAACGGATTTTGTTTCTCCTTTGCTTATGAAGCTTAGTTAGGCTAGGTATGAAATTCTGGGTTGAAAATTCTTTTCTTTAAGAATGTTGAATATTGGCCCCCACTCTCTTCTGGCTTGTAGGGTTTCTGCAGAGACATCTGCTGTTAGTCTGATGGGCTTCCCTTTGTAAGTAACCTGATCTTTCTCTCTGGATGCCCTTAACATTTTTTTCCTTCGTTTCAACCTTGGAGAATCTGATGATTATGTGTCTTGGGGTTGCTCTTCTCAAGGAATGTCTTGGTGGTGGTCTCTGTATTTCCTGATTTTGAATGTTGCCCCATGTTGCTAAGTTGGGGAAGTTCTCCTGGATAATATCCTGAAGTGTGTTTTCCAACTTGGTTCCATTCTCCCCATCACTTTCAGGTACACCAGTTAATCATAGGTTTGGTCTTTTCACATAGTCCCATATTTCTTGGAGGCTTTGTTCATTTCCTTTCATTATTTTTTTTCTTTAATCCTGTCTTCATGCTTTATTTCATTAAGTTGACCTTCAGTCTCTGATATCCTTTCTTCCACTTGATCAATTCAGCTATTGATACTTGTTTATGCTTCACAGAGTTCTTGTGCTGTGTTTTTCAGCTCCATCGGGTCATTTATGTTCGTCTGTAAAGTGGTCATTCTAGTTAGCAGTTCCTGCAACCTTTTATCAAGGCTCTTAGCTTCCTTGCATTGGGTTAGAACATGCTCCTTTAGCTCAGAGGAGTTTGTTATTACCCACCTTCTGAAGCCTATTTCTGTCAATTCATCAAACTCATTCTCTGTCCAGCTTTGTGTCCTTGCTGGAGAGGACTTGTGATCCTTTAGAGGAGAAGATGCATTCTGATTTTTGGAATTTTCGCAGTTTTGCACTGTTTTATCCTCATCTTCATTGATTTATCTACCTTTGATCTTTGATCCTGATGACCTTTGGATGAGGTTTTTGTGTGGGTATTCTTTTTGTTGATGCTATTCCTTTCTGTTTGTTAGCTTTTCTTCTAACAGTCAGGCCCCTCTTCTGCAGGTCTGCTGGAATTTGCTAGAGGTCCACTCCAGACCCTGTTTGCCTGGGTATCACCAGCGGAGGCTGCAGAACAGCAAAGATTGCTGCCTCCTCCTTCCTCTGGAAGCTTCATCCCAGAGGGGCACTGCCTGAGGCCAGCCAGAGCTCTTCTGTGTGAGGTGTCTGTTGACCCCTGCTGGAAGGTGTTTTTCAGTCAGGAGGCATGGGGATCAGGGACTCACTTGATGAGGCAGTCTGTCCCTTAGTAGAGCTTGAGTGCTATGCTCAGAGAGCTGCTGCTCTCTTCAGAGCTGGCAGGCAGGAACATTTAAGTCTGCTGAAGCTGTGCTCACAGCTGCCCCTTGCCCCAGGTGCTCTGTCCCAGGGAGATGGGAGTTTTATCTATAAGTCCCTGACTGGGACTGCTGCCTTTCTTTCAGAGATGCCCTGCCCAATGAGGAGGAATCTAGAGAGGCAATCTGACCACAGCTGCTTTGCCGCACTGTGGTCAGTTCTGCCCAGTTCTAACTTCCAGATGGCTTCCTTAATACTGTGAGGGGAAAATCGCCTACTCAAGACTCACTGATGACAGATGCCCCTCCCCCACCAAGCTCAATTGCCCCAGGTCAACTTCAGACTGCTGTGCTGGCAGGGAAAATTTCAAGCCAGTGGTTCTTAGCTTGCTGAGCTCCGTGGGAGTGGGACCCACTGAGTGAGATCACATGACTCCCTGGCTTCTGCCCCCTTCCAGGGAAGTGAATGGTTCTGTCTTGCTGGGGTTCCAGGCACCACTGCGGTATGAAAAAAATCTCCTGCAGCCAGCTTGGTGTCTGCCCAATCGTGCAGTTTTGTGCTTGAAACCCAGGGCCCTGGTCCTATAGGCACACGAGGGAATCTCCTGGTCTGCGGATTGCAAAAACCATGGGAAAAGCATAGTATCTGGGCCGGATAGCACAATTTCTCACAGCTTCCCTTGGCTAGGGGATGGGGGTCCCCAACCCCTTGTACTTCCCAGGTGAGGTGACACTCCAGCCTGCAATGGACAGGGTACCTCAGATGGAAATGCAGAAATCACCCATCTTTTGCGTTGGTCTCACTGGGAGCTGCAGACTGGAGCTGTTTGTATTTGGCCATCTTGCGAGATCCCCACACGAGCTTTTATCATGGGAGTGGCTGACCTGCAATGAAAGGTGCATGCACGGCCTCACCAGGTGTCTACTGTTAAAGTGAGGACATTGATTGGAAAAGAATGGGACCTTGTAACTTGGAATGGGGACATGTGGGAGGACCCTGATAAAACTGGGGATACTGAGTTCATAAACTGTGATAAACCTTTTTTTGCTAGAAGAAACAGCTTCCCCATACCCAGTAGTGGCAACACCCCCTCCCCGACCCATGCTGCCATCAGCTTTTCTACCTTTGCCTGAGGACATAAACCCTGTGCTGCCTGAGACAATAGGGATGGCCTCCTTTGAGGCAGTTGCCAGGCAAGATAATGTAGATTCTCCTCAAGAAGAGCCACCCCCAACACTCCAGTTTGCTTCTAGACCAAAACTAGACTAAAGTCTGGGCAGGCTCCTAGAGATGAGGTTGAGAGTGTGACCCATGAGGAGGTCTGCTTATATAAAAGAACTGCTTGAGTTTATTTATATAAGCAGAAATCTGAAGAACAGGCATGGGAGTGAATATTAAGGGTGTGGGATAATGGTGGAAGGAACATAGAGTTGCATCAGGCTGAATATCGATTTGGGCCCATAAGTAGGAACTCTGCATTTTGTGTTGCAGCTCGTGGAGTTAAAAAAGGTTTCAACAGCTTATTTGCTTAGTTAGATGAAATATGGATTAAAAGATGGCCCACTGTGAATGACCTGGAAATGCCTGATCTTCCATGGTTTAGGTAGAGGAGGGGATCCAAAGGCTTAGGGAGATTGGGATGGTGGAGTGGATTAGTCACTTTAGACCTACTCATCCCAACTGGGAGGGTCCAGAAGATATACCCTTGACTAATGCCTTGTGAAATAGATTTGTGAGGGTAGCACCTGCATCTTTGAAGGGCCCTGTAATTGCTTTGCTCTTTTCTGTATGTCACATATAACAGTGGGAACCACAGTCTCTCAACTACAAAATGTAAATACAATGTAAATAATTGGATCTTGAGGTGGCAGGGGGCAAGTGGTGACACTCAACTGTCAAAGGCAAGGAGGGCGTAGCTACTGTAATGGACAGCAGAGGCAAAGCAGCCATCAGAATAATCTGACTCATGTAGAGCTCGGGCATTGGCTAATTAGGGTGTTCCTAGAAGTGAAACTGATAGGAAACCTACTACATTCCTACTTAATTTATATCAGCAGAAAACTTCTAGGTCAAATGGACAAAAGACTAATTTGAATGACAAAAATAGAGAATCACAGCCCCTCAATTTCCAGACTTAAACTAGTTTACAGACCCAGAAGCCCTTGAATGAAGGGGAGGCTGGGTCCCCTTTAAGAAGGATCCCACTACGCCACCAACAATTTATGCTGTTAATCTTTCTCCCATCCTTCCCCAAGGAGACCTCTGGGCTTTTACCAGGATAACTGAGGAAAGGGAAATGATCAGACATTTTGGGGACTACTGAACACTGGCTCTGAGTTGAAATTGATTGCAGGGGACCCAAAACGTCATTGTGGTCCTCCGGTTAAAGTAGGGGCTTATGGAGGTCAGGTAATTCATGGAGTTTTAGCTCAGGTTTGACTTACAGTGGGTCCAGTGGGTCCCCAGACCCATCCTGTGGTCATTTCCCCAGTGCCAGATACATAATTAGCATAGACATACTTAGCAGCTGGCAGAACTCCTGCATTGGCTCCCTGACTGGTAGGGTGAGGTCTATTGTGGGAAAGGCCAAATAGAAGCCATTAGAGTTTCCTCTACCTAGAAAAATAGTAAATCAAAAACAATATTACATTGTTTTTACAATCTCCAAGATGGATCTTGGAGAATGACAGTGGATTATCCTAAGCTTAACCAAGTGACTCCAACTGTAGCTGCTGTACCAGATGTGGTTTCGTTGCTTGAGCAAATTAACACATCTCCTGGTACCTGGTATGCAGCCATTGACTTGGCAAATGGCTTTTTCTCCATTCCTGTCCATAAGGCCCACCAGAAGCAATTTGCCTTTAGCTGGCAAGGCCAGCAATATACCTTCACTGTCCTACCTCACAGGTATATCAACTCTCCAGCTTTGTGTCATAATCTTACTTGAAGAGACCTTGCTTGCTTTTCGCTTCCACAAGATATTACACTCGTCTACTACATTGATGACATTATGCTAATTAGATCCAGTGAGCAAAAAGTAGTAAACACACTGGACTTATTGGTGAGACATTTGCATGCCAGAGGATGGGAAATAAATCCTACTAAAATTCAGGGAACTTCTAACTCAGTAAAGTTTTTAGGGGTCCAGTGATGTGGGGCCTATTGAGATATTCCTTCTAAGATGAAGGATAACTTACTGGATTTGGCCCCTCCTACAACCAAGAAAGAGGCACAATACCGAGTGGGCCTATTTCGATTTTGGAGGCAACTCATTCCTCACTTAGGTGTGTTACACCCACCCATTTATGAAGTGACCCAAAAGGCAGCCAGTTTTGAGTGGGATCCAGAACAGGAGAAGCTCTGCACTAGGTCCAGGCTGCTGTGCAAGCTGCTCTGCCACTTGGGCCATATGACCCAACAGATCCAATGGTGTTTGAGGTGTCAATGGCAGACAGGGATGCTGTTTGGAGCCTTAGGCGGGCCCTCATAGGTGAATCATGGTGGAGGCCTCTAGGATTTTGAAGCAAGCCCCTGCCATCTTCTGCAGATAACTACTCTTCTTTTGAGAGACAGCTCTTGGCTTGTTACTGGTCTTTGGTGGAAACTGAACATTTGACTATGGGTCATTAAGTCACCATGTGACCTGAACTGCTTATCATGAACTGGTTGCTTTCTAACTCATCTAGCCATAAAGTGGGTTGTGCACAGAAGCGTTCCATCATCAAATGGAAGTGGCATATATGTGATTGGGCTTGAGCAGGTTCTGAAGGCCCAAGTAAGTTACATGAGGAAGTGCCTCAAATGCCCACGGTCTTCACTCCTGCCACCCTGCCTTCTCTTCCCCCGCCTGCACTGATGGCCTCATGGGAAGTTTCCTATTCAGCTTACAGAGGAAGAGAAGACTAGGGCCTGGTTCACAGATGGTTCTGCACGATGGTGGTTCTGCAGAAAGTGGAGAGCTACAGCACTACAGCCCCTCTCTGGGACATCCCTGAAGGACAGCAGTGAAGGGAAATCTTCCCAGTGGGCAGAAGTTCGAGTAGTGCACCCGGTTATGCACTTTTTTTTTTTTTTTTGCATGGAAGGAGAAATGGCCAGATGTACAATTATATACTGATTCATGGGCTATAGCCAATGGTTTGGCCGGATGGTCAGGGACTTGGAAGAAGCATGATTGGAAAATTGGTGACAAAGAAATTTGGGGAAGGTATGTGGATGGACCTCTCTGAATGGTCTAAAACGGTGAAGATATTTGTATCCCATGTGAGTGCTCACAATGGGTGACCTCAGCAGAGGAAGATTTTAATAATCAAGTGGATAGGATGACCCATTCTGTGGATACCACTCAGCCTCTTTCCCCAGCCACCCCTGTCATCACCCAGTGGGTCCATGAACAAAGTGGCCATGGTAGCAGGGATGGAGGTTACACATGGGTTCAGCAACATTGACTTCCACTTACCAAGGCTGACCTGACTATGGTCACTGCTGAGGGCCCAATTTGCCGGCAGCAGAGACCAACACTGAGCCCTTGATGTGGCACCATTCCTTGGGGTGATCAGCCTGCTACATGGTGGTAGGTTGATTATATTACACCTCTTCCATCATGGAAAGGGCAGGGGTTTGTCCTCACTGGAACAGACACTTCAGATTTGGGTTTGCCTATCATCCTGCATGCAATGCTTCTGCCAAGACTACCATCCATGGACTCACAGAATGCCTTATCCACCATCATGGTATTCTACACAGCATTACCTCTGACCAAGACACTCACTTTATGGCTAAACAAGTGCTGCAGTGGGCTCATGCTCATGGAATTCACTGGTTTTACCATGTTCCCCATTATCCTGAAGCAGCTGGATTGATAAAATGGCGGAATAACCTTTTGAAGTCACAATCACACCACCAACTAGGTGACAGTACTTTGCAGTGCTGGGGCAAAGTTCTCCAGTAGGCCATGCATGTTTTGAATCAATGTCCAGTATGTGGAACTGTTTCTCCCATAGTCAGGATTCAGGGGTCCAGGAATCAGGGGGCAGAAGTGGAAGTGGCACCACTCACCATCACCCATAGTGATCCACTAGCAAAAGTTTTGCTTCCTGTTCCTGTGACATTATGTTCTGCTGGCCTAGAGGTCTTAGTTCCAGAGGGAGGAACACAGCCACCAGGAGATACAGCAACAATTTCATTAAGCTGGAAGTTAAGATTGCCACCTGGATGCTTTGGGCTCCTCCTACCTTTAAGTTAATAGGCTAAGATGGGAGTTACAGTGTTGGCTGGGGTGACTGACCTGGAGTATCAAGATGAAATCAGTCTGCTACTCCACAACGGAGGTAGGGAAGAGTATGCATATAATAGAGTAGATCTCTTAGGGCATCTCTTAGTATTACCATGCCCTGTGGTTAAGGTCAATGGGAAACTCCAACAACCCAATCCAGGCAGGACTACAAATGACCCAGACTGTTCAGGAATGAAGGTTTGCATCACTCCACCAGGAAAAAACCACGACCTGCTGAGGTGCTTGATGAAGGCAAAGGGAATACAGAAAGAGTAGCAGAAGGAAGGTAGTCATCAATACTAGCTATGACCACGTGACCAGCTGCAGAAACGAGGACTGTAATTGTCATGAGTTTTTCCTCCTCCTTTTGTTAAAAACATGTTTGTGAACATATACACTTGTATTAAGAAATATCTTCATTTTATTTCCTTTTTTCTTTTATGTGACATATTTATTGACTTCATAGCAGCATTTAAGTATTGTTAACTTTATGTAATAGTGTTTGGGTTGGGGATTAGTGCATTTCCAGTTGTATAAAGGATAGTTGTATTATGTTAGGCATAATTATGTCCTTATTGTTGTCTTTATTTGAAGATTGTATGATCTCAGGAGATGCATGAGTTCAAGTTGACAAAGGGTGGGCTTGTGATGATTAATACTGAGTGTCAACCTGTTTGGATTGAAGGATGCAAGGTACTGTTCCTATATCTGTGAGGGTGTTGCCAAAGGAGATTAACATTTGAGTCAGTGGACTGGGAAAGGCAGACCCACCCTCAATCTGGGGGGGCACCATCTACTCAGCTGCCAGTGTGGGTGGTATATAAAGCAGGCAGAAAAACGTGAAAAGACAATACTTGCCTAGCCTCCTAGCCTACATCTTTCTCCTGTGCTGGATGCTTCCTGCCCTTGAACATCCGACTCCAACTTCTTCAGTTTTGGGACTCGGACTGGCTCTCGTTGCTCCTCAGCTTGCAGATGGCCTATGATTGTGGGACCTTGTGATTGTGTAAGTTAATAGTTTATATATTAATACTTTATATCCAGATCTATAGATGTATGTATGTATGTATGTATGTGTGTGTGTGTGTATATATATATATATATATATATATCTCCTGTTAGTTCTGTCCCTCTAGACAACCCTAACTAATACACTGGCCTATAGACATTCATCAAAGAATCACACAAATAAATGGAAAATTACAATCTCTTTAACAGAGGTACATGGTACTTTAATGATAGCTAATTGTTACATTGCGCTTGGTGCATGCCAGGAACTATTCCAAGTATTTTACTAACCCATTGAGTCCTCAGAACAAGGCTATGAGATTGGTAACTTTATAACCACTGTTTTACTGATAAGGAAACTGAAACACAGAGCTCTTGTTTCTTTCCACGTATTAAGAACTAGCAAGTGGGGAGGTTAGGGCCTTAGGGAGTCTGGCCTTAGGGTCTGGACTGTTAACCCAGGAAGCCTGGCCTTAGGGTCTGGACTGTTAACCCAGGAAGCCTGGCCTTAGGGTCTGGGCTGTTAACCCAGGAAGCCTGGCCTTAGGGTCTGGGCTGTTAACCCAGGAAGCCTGGCCTTAGGGTCTGGGCTGTTAACCCAGGAAGCCTGGCCTTAGGGTCTGGGCTGTTAACCCAGGAAGCCTGGCCTTAGGGTCTGGGCTGTTAACCCAGGAAGCCTGGCCTTAGGGTCTGGGCTGTTAACCCAGGAAGCCTGGCCTTAGGGTCTGGGCTGTTAACCCAGGAAGCCTGGCCTTAGGGTCTGGGCTGTTAACCCAGGAAGCCTGGCCTTAGGGTCTGGGCTGTTAACCCAGGAAGCCTGGCCTTAGGGTCTGGGCTGTTAACCCAGGAAGCCTGGCCTTAGGGTCTGGGCTGTTAACCCAGGAAGCCTGGCCTTAGGGTCTGGGCTGTTAACCCAGGAAGCCTGGCCTTAGGGTCTGGGCTGTTAACCCAGGAAGTCTGGCCTTAGGGTCTGGGCTGTTACTACTATGCTGTACTGTCACATATACTAGAGATTATGTAATAGGGAATATGTGGAAATGAAATCGTCAAGGAGGTCGGCAGGGACTTTCCTCAAGATGCAGTGGCTGAGCTGATTTGGATGGAAGAAGAGCTAACTAGGCAACGGTGTTGGAGGGAAGGGTTACAAGTATGTCTACAGAAGGATCGGCATGTTCAAAGCCTAGTGGCAGGAGGAAGCATGGCCAGTCTCAGAGATTGAAAAGAAGGCTGGTGTCTCCGGGCTTCAGACAAGAAGGAAAGGGCTAGATGGGGCTGTGGAGACAGCGTATCTGTTAGCTATGCTGCACAGCGAGCTGCTAAACAAAATGTCCTGCCTTAAAACGATAACCATTTATCATTGCTTCCACATCTGTAGTCAGTGGTGTGAGTCTCCTGGCTGGGTTGGGCTGACCAGGTCTCACTCATCATCTGTGGTCGGCTGTGGGTTGGATAGGTGTCTGATCTTGGCTGGGTTCTCTCGTGTGTGTGGAGCCTTGGCTAGGAAACCTGGATGGTGTGGTGGTGCTCCACTTGGTCTGTCACCCTGCAGCAGGCTAGCTTGGGCTTGTTGACATGGTGGTGGTGGAATTCCAAGTAAATAAATGGCCATGACTAAAGCTTCTTGAGGTGTACTTTAGAAAAACACCATCATTTCCATCCTGTTCTATTGGCCATAGCAAGTCACAAAGGCAGCCTGGATTCATGAGTGGAGAAGTAGACTCCCCTTTGTAAAGGAATGAGCTACAAAGTTATGCTGCAAAGCCATGGATATAGGAGGACTGGAGAATTGGGGCTTTTTTTTTTTTTTTTTTTTTGGCAATTGACTGCAGGCAGGTTGGGGCTATTACACTTAGGGCCTTATGGACATTTTAAGGCATTTTATTTTTAGTCTGTGAATACTGAGCAATCACTTAAAGATTTTAAGGTGTACAAAGACAATCACTTAAAGACTTTAAGATGTATCTTTACCTTCAAAAAGGTAATTCTGGCTTTGGAGAATATATTATAAGAAAGAAGAGAGGATGGGGAGAGAACAGTTAGAAGACTGTTGTCAAGCCTGTAATCCCAGCACTTTGGGAGGCCGAGACGGGCGGATCACGAGGTCAGGAGATCGAGACCATCCTGGCTAACACGGTGAAACCCCGTCTCTACTAAAAAATACAAAAAACTAGCCGGGCGAGGTGGCGGGCGCCTGTAGTCCCAGCTACTCGGGAGGCTGAGGCAGGAGAATGGCATAAACCCGGGAGGCGGAGCTTGCAGTGAGCTGAGATCCAGCCACTGCACTCCAGCCTGGGCGACAGAGCGAGACTCCGTCTCAAAAAAAAAAAAAAAAAAAAAAACAAGAAGAACACTGTTGTAAAAGTTCAGGTGAGAGATGATGGTTTGGGTCACTGTGGTGGGTATAAAGTTAGGATTGGATGATTTTGAGAGCTAATTAGAAGGTAAAATTGACAAGATTTTGTGATGGACTGGTCATGGATTGGATGTTGAATTTCTAGACCATGGGCTACTTGAGGGTGGGAATAATTACTTTCATATCTGTGAAATTCTAGTGTCTGATATATCATGGGTGTTAAATAGCTATTTGAAAAATGAATGAATGATTATATTGCATAGTGCATGGTCTTTTTTTTTTTTTTTTTCCCCCCCAGTTACGTGTAAATCCTTGTGGTTTGGTGTGCAGCTTCCTTGTCTGGGTTTGTGTGTGTGTATGTGTGAGATACTTTCCAGAATCAACAAGCACCATGTCCAGGAAGGTGGCTCATTTGTTCACTTTCCCACCCCTGTAGCAGAAAGAGCACTGACTTCATGCAAAATGAAAGACGCGGAGCCTTAGGGGGTTTCATCCTCCAAACATCTCTTCCCAAAGGTGACTGTGGAAGCAAGACCAGTCTAATGAGCTTTCTGAGCTCTTGCCTAACAGAAGAACACAATATGGGCAAGCAATTGAAGCTGGAGGAAATGGTGCCCCTGGCTCTGGTTAATCTGCTGTTATTTTCTCCCTTTCTGAGAATGCAGCTAGTAACCCCTGTGTGAGGCAGAGGCTCAGATATTTTCAAACAAATAATGAAATAGAGGACCCAGCTCATCTTTACGGGGTATTTGAGTGAGAGTCACTCAGCAGAAGGGTTGGGGTTTTCTTCACCATGTAGCAAAGGGCTGTGCAATTGCAATTTTGGAGACCAAGGCAATGCAGCCGAAATGAGCAGTTTTTCTTTGCTTCGGGTTGCTGATCTGCAGCCATGGGGTTCTCTCTCCTTCAAGCTTAATCTTCGCTATTATCTTTGCTGCTCTTCTCAGAAGAGCTGAGGATTTAGTTAATTCTTTGGCCCTTTCTGGAAGGAGAGGAAATGGTTTGTCGCTGCTGCCAGAAGGGGGCTTCCTGCCTGCTTTCCTTTGCCTGGTTTTGGGGAGACAGTCATTCTGCTAGCAAGTGGGGCTAACTTAGTGTGTTCGGCTCACTCACTCCATTTCATAGAGCCCAGGGAAGCTGCAAAGATTGGAAAGACAAGACTGCATTTTAAAAATGCCTTTGAGCTCCAGTTGTTTGCATGTGAAATGCAGAATAATGCAAACTTTTCTGTTTCCCCATAACTAGTGGGGCAAGTAATGGCAGTTTTATACAATGAAGCCTGAAAATGGACCCCCAGTGCAATTTATTTGATGCTTATAAGTTGCCCACTGGGTTTTTAATGTGAAAGACAGTTTTGCCTTAAATAATTGGCTCAAATGAAAAAAACATTAGAGTGCTCCTCTGTAAGCAATAATCTAGAATCACTTCTGAGACTGTTGCCCTGGTTATTGTCATGATGTATGGCTCAAAATAATGACCTCTCAGACCCTCATGCAGTAACAGATCCATTTCTTTTTTCCTTAGGGCACGAGATCAGGGTAGGTGGGGCAGGCTTCACGTGAACTGAATCCTCTTTGTGCTTTTTAATTTTTAAAATATTTGAGGAGAAATTTCCGGCACAGTATGTGAGCACTTAACCACATGCCTCTTATTACCACTGATGAGATTCATGCAGCTTGGACCCTGCACTTCTATTTACCCTTTAACAAGTTCTCCCATCATGGAACTATTAACAATTGTTTTATAAGAAAAACAACCAACACCAGTGCACACACCCTCTTGCATTTCCTGTGTCTGCTGAGATACACTTACCCAGAAAGCTTTTTTGCTTAACACTAAATGGTGTGTGAGAGACTGAATATCTAAATAGACCATGGTCAGACCGTATATAAAAATAGAACTGAACCATAGCTTCCAGCAACCTCTCAGGAAACCAACCCCTTGTCTACAATAAACAACTGAGTAAGCCCGCCCACTAAAGCCTGACTTGCCTGAAGTCAGACCTCTGTCTCGAGTAACAATCTGGGAAGCTGAACAATAACTTGTGTAACAGTTGGCTCCAAATTGCTGGGACTTGATTAATAACAGCTTTCCCAGTTTTTGTGCCTGCTTCCAATTTAGGACCAACTAGAGAAAGCCAAATATGCCCCTAAGCAATCACATGGCTGCCTGCTCCTAGTTAGCCACTGCCAGCTTCTCCAGACCAACAGCCTCTAATCAGGGCACATCTGAAGCTGTCCCTTTTGTCTACTATAATGCTCTCCCGCTCCCCTGCCTGCCTTTGAGTCTCTGACAAATGCCTGTGATGGTGGCTGACTCCCTTGCTACAGCAAGCTCAGAATAAATCGCCTTTGCCATTCCCATTTGGATGGTGTTTATTTCCACATGTGGTTCAGTTCTTGAGTTTTAAGTTAATTGGGTGTGCCTGTGACTTTCTTTTTGACTCTTTGCCAATCTTGCTCCTATCCCAAAATGAAATGGAGCAGATGGAAGGCAGATAATATACAATCTCTGCTACAGAAGTAACCTGCTTCAGGGGCAGAGTAATTTGTAAGCCATTCCCTCCTGCTTCCAACCAAGTCCAGGAGATTATCATTGCAAGCCAAACCTGGGAGTTCCTTTGAGACCGGACCTTCAGATGCAACCAGAATGTCAGGTTCATTTTCATCCTCAAGAGGAGGGAAGGGCAAGTGGGGCTATTTCACTTTGAGATATCTATTCCATCAGTATTCCTTTAATTTAGTCATTCAACATAACATTTATCGTGTGCTGAATATAAGGGTTTTAATTATTTATCATTTTAATTTTCTTTTTTTTTTTTTTTTTTTGAGACGGAGTTTCGCTCTGCCACCCAGGCTGGAGTGCAGTGGCCGGATCTCAGCTCACTGCAAGCTCCGCCTCCCGAGTTCACGCCATTCTCCTGCCTCAGCCTCCCGAGTAGCTGGGACTATAGGTGCCCGCCACGTCGCCCAGCTAGTTTTTTTGTATTTTTAGTAGAGACAGGGTTTCACCATGTTAGCCAGGATGGTCTCGATCTCCTGACCTCGTGATCCGCCCGTCTCGGCCTCCCAAAGTGCTGGGATTACAGGCTTGAGCCACCGCGCCCGGCCTATCATTTTAATTTTCAAAGACATTTTAAAGCACATCCTTTCGATTCTGGAGAAACTGAGGTTCTGTAGCATGGCTCCTGGAAGGTAGTTCTTTGGAGTTCAATCAACTGGGTTAGACTCATACTTTGATAAAACTTTTATTTTTTTCCCCTGGTTATTTACACTTTTCAGAAGTTTTTTTGATGCCTCCCTGTTATTCTGTTGTTTCTTGGCTTGCTTTAAAAATTACCGATGTAATTTGGAAGTACTCTTGGCATACGCTCTTAGATCTTAAGTTCAGACATTCAAATATGCATGCGTTCATTTATTCCACAAATATTTATTAAAGCCCTACAAAGTCAGATTTAGCATGAAGCTAAGGATGCATAAGCTTCAGGGTCTCTCTTTGCCCATCTCCTTCCAACTCTGGGAGGGACCACGGGGGTAGGCAGTGCAGTCACAGGTTTGCATAATTTTGTAAAATTTGCAGAAGTAACATATTTGAGCCACTGTTAATAAAGACGATAGTTGCCTTCTTCTCTGACTTCATTCTGTCACACCACTTCCTGTCATGCTGGGTGAGGTTGGAAGAGCTACAAGGAGATTTGAAAACTGCCTGAGGGGACAGTTGAGTGAGGGATTTATTGTGTTTGAATTTAGTGAGATACATTTATGTGTGCAGCTAAGTTGTTGCTATCAAAGATTCACGACAGCGACAAAGCTTGAGATTTGACTGCATTGTTAACAATCCACTATGTTATGTCACTTGTTTGGTGGATACTTTAATTCAGAGAAATTTTCCAGGTACCCTGGGACACCTGCCAGCATCTGATAATAACCTTCCTGCCCTTTCTACCTCCAACACACTTCTCTCGGCTCCTCAACCACTTTCATCCTCACACACCAACCTCAATCTAAACTGGACCCCATGCCAAGCCCATGTTGATTCCTACAATGCCTTACTCAAGCCTGTCTGTACAGGTTCTTAACTTATTTGACATGACAGTTTGACACAGATAACATAAAACCCATAATAAGGGCTAGGCGTGGTGGCTCACGCCTGTAATCCCAGCATTTTGGGAGGCCAAGACGGGTGGATCACGAGGTCAGAAGTTCAAGACCAGCCTGGCCAAGATGGTGAAACCCTGTCTCTAGTAAAAATACAAAAATTAGCCGGGCATGGTGGCGGGTGCCTGTAATCCCAGCTACTTGGGAGGCTGAGACAGAGAATTGCTTGAACCTGGGAGGCTGAGGTAGCAGTGAGCCGATATCGCGCCTCTGTACTTCAGCCTGGACGACAGAGCGAGACTCCATTAAAAAAAAAAAAAAAAAAAAACCACCCATAATAAGTCACTCCAATGAGTTCATCAGTAACCAGCTGATTAACAAGGGTTTCTAATTCAAAGAGCATGTAAGGCTCGTCACTGAGAAAGTTTGAAATGCCACAATCTTCTAGCTCACAGATGCAAGAAAAGGGTATTTTCACTAATTTGACAGAAATCCTAAACAGTTACACGACATTACCAATAATGAGTTACAAAGTTGAAAGAAATTATTTTAAAACTAAATTTGGTCAACAATCCTAAAGATTTTTCTATACTCTCTTTAGTAAATATTAACAAAGTCATCATTATATAGTCAAAGTGCACTTAGAAATGTAGGAAAAAGGCCGCTGAGGCTTGCCAGGGAATCAAGGAATAAAAATACTTTTGTGAATGTTGTGATCTTTGTGGTATTTTCCAGGTTATTATTATTTAATTTTGGGGTATTTTTTTCTCCCTTTAAATAAATATTGTCTTGCATATTTTTTATATATTAATACTTATTTTTAATTAGACATTCTAAATTTTGAGATTGTAGATTCCCATGCAGTTGTAAGAAATAATGCAGAGGAATTCTGTGCATTATTCACCCCATTTCCCATTTCCCCAATGGCAACATTGTGAAAACTGTACTATAGTATCAAAATGAGGATAATGTGACTGGGCGCGGTGGCTCATGCCTGTAATCCTGGCACTCTGGGAGGCTGAGACGGGTGGATCACCTGAGGTCAGGAGTTTGAGACCAGCCTGACTAACACGGCAAAACCCCGTCTCTACTAAAAATACAAGAACTAGCTGGGCGCGGTGGTGGGTGCTACTCAGGAGGCTGAGGTAGGAGAATCGCTTGAACCCAGGAGGCGGAGGTTGCAGTGAGCCGAGATCACACCATTGCACTCCAGCCTGGGCGACAGAGCGAGACTCTGTCTCAAAAAAGAAAAAAAAACAAAAAAACAAAAAACCCCCCCAAAAAATTAAACAAAAAAACTAGGATAATAATATCAATACAGTTTATATGTAATTTTTACATTTGTACCTTTGCGCCTTTTTTCTAAAGAGCTCCCTACTCCCCACAGTATGATAGACTTCAGTCCCCTTGTCTACCATATGCCAGACACCATTCAAGGTGCTGGGGATGGAGGATTGAATTAAGGAGCCAAAGTCCCTGGCCTCAGGGAGCTGCCACTCTATTGAGGGAAATAGAAATAAAATATACAGCATATCAGATAACTGTTATGGAGAAAAAAATCAAGGAATAAGGAGGTAGGGAGAATCTGAGATAGACTGACATTACTAATTTAAGAAGGGAAGCTGGAGAAGGAAGGCAGTATATGATTGCTTTACCTTTTAATTAATAAATCTCACTTTGGAGCTCAAACACCACCCTAAGACTCCTGGATCATACTAGGATTATACAAACATCTATGTCTCTAAGGAGGTGTTTTATTTCAACATGAGGTGCAGCATTAGCATCATCAGAAAATGCTTCTGTCTAACACAGAGGATGTAACTAAAATAGGATCATATGCCCAAGGCAACAATATTAAAGAGTTCCAATGGGAAAGTCTGTTATTAATATGTAATTTAATTTTAAGAACTGCTTACTTTGTGCAAACTACCTTGTCTTGGGAGCTGCTTGTTTTGTCATTTGAAAATAATGAAGTGTCAAAGTCAGTACCAATCACATTAAGTCAAAGACACAAGACAGAAAAGTCTGTGGCAGCTCTTTGGTTTTTTAAAGGCAGTAATGAGCTCCTAAAGAATAAATCATTTTCAACCCATAGGCTTGCATAGAAAAGAGGCCTCCGTGAATGTGGAGTTGAAGATGCCAGCCATAGCAGAGAGGGCTCTGCAGACCGGGCATGTGTTCTGCCCCTGGCAATTAGTGTATGATGTGATGAAGACACTCAGTTTTCTCAGATGATCAAATCAAATGACATATTTAAGCTCTTTCTGTGATGATGCCTTGCATAGAGCAGTGGCTCCATAACTGTTTCATTTTCATCACTTTCATCCCATCAGTGGTAAAACCAGGATGACATCCATAATATGTACTTTGCAGGAGTATAGCTTTGTTGTTAGAATTTAAGGCAATAACCCATGTTTAAACAATCACGTAAACTGGAAGACACCATAACTGTTGGTTTTCATTCTTGAATATGGTAAACGTCATTCTTTTTATGATTTGTTTTGCTATGTTTTGAACTAAGAGAATATGACAAGTATTTGGAATTTTCTAGAGTGATAGGTCGTAAAAATTGTCTTACCAATTGTTTTGGCCACTGGAGTTAGTGATATGAACTAATGTTGCACAGAAGTCTGAAGGGTGAATGTTAAATGGCAATCAATTAAAAGTGAATGTTTAAGTATGGTTAAGTGTAGAAAACTGTGGCCTATCAGAAAGTGTAGTGAACTGAGAGAACTAAATTATAGAGATCTTGTACTTGATGACTCCTAAGTACTGGGAACTTTGAATTTCCAAGAATATATGAAGAATAGCTTTTCTTTCTTACCTTTTACTGGACCGTGAAATAGAATCAGGGTCTCTGTAAAGATAGCTTAACTCCGCTTTTGGTTGCGACATTTCTCTGACAATCTCTGGAAGAGGATCAATGCAGTAACACGGCAGCTCCTCACAGATCAAGGCCCTAACTCACAAAAAAAAGCTGGGCGTGAAGGTGGTTGCTGGAAAGGAAGAAACGAAGAGGGAAAGGAATGAAACATTATTGTGAAGCCCAGAGAGAAAGCAGACTTCAGGCAAGATTTGATCCAGTGTCTCGGTGATGTCAGCAGTGTGTCCGTATCACTCCCCTCTCCCTTCCTTTCTGCTGCCTCATCTCAAGTGGCATCGCCTCATGTTTGTTGGCTTCACAGAAGAAAAGGAAGGTCAGTGTAACTTGGAGCTTTGTGATGGAGAAGCATGCAGGAGAAGCAGTAGGTGGCAGATGGGAGGAGGCAGATTATGGCCTCGTATACATTTTAAAGAGTGTGAATTTTGTATTGAGCAGTGGGAGGCCACTAAAGATTCTTAATCAAGGGAGTTACATGACATGCTGTACAGTCTTAAAATAGCACGTTGATTGTGAGGACAGAGTGCTTTGGAGAAGGGTCAGAGCAGGGAAATAAGCAAGGAGATGGTTATAGTGTCTCTTGGGTCTTGGTAAGGAGTATATGTGGGAGACAAGAAAAGAAAAAAGCGAGAGTGAAGTACGTTATTTATGGTGATTGATTGCAACCCACGTTTAGAGTGTTCTACTTGGTATTTATCTTGCCAGGCACCCCAGAAGTACTACCTGACTATGGCCAGTTTTTATGTTAAATATTTTCCGTTTTGGTTACTTGAAAGTTTTTAACTCAATATTATAAAACACAAGAGGAAAAAAAAAGTGACTAATACAAGAAACAAACAGCAGAATTAGACCCCTAAGGAATTTGGATCATAGAATTAGCAGAAAAGCACTCTGAATTACATTTGTTTAAGATAGATAAAACTATTTTAAAAAGGGTTAAGACACCAGAAAAGAACAAGAAAATGTGAAAAAAAGAAGTCGATGCGTATTTGAAAAAGAACCAAATACAACTCTTAGAGAAGGAAAGTATAGTCATTGATATAAAAAACATCAATAATAGGTTAAGCACAGATGAAACATAGCTAAATTGGTAAACTGGAAAAGAATGAGGATATTATCTAGAATGCATCGTAAGTATGAAGCGGTGAAGAATTTAAATGAGAGATTAAGAGATGAGAATGGCCAACAGGTGTAACAGCGGTTTTGGAGAAGATAACAGAAAGGATGAAACAGTGGCTGTAATATAGGAGTATGGCTGAGAATTTCCTAGAGTTGATGAAAGAGATCATTCTCAGATATAGACAGCACAAATCCTACTAAGTATAATAAATTAAGGTAAATCAACATTTGAGGATTTAGATACATTGCAGAGATCAAAGGAAAAGAAACCTTAATGTTAATCAGAAAAACTCCAGGATGTCTTCAAAGGAATAATACATAGTAGACTTCTGACCAGCCATAATGGAATCCAGAAAGATAGCAGAAGAAATCAAAGTAGATCTTTACATCCAGCTAAGCTCTAACATGAACCATAGCAAAATACAGACAATATGGATCATCAAGAACTGGAAGAGTTTACTATTAACAGATCTTTGACAATGGATTTTTAAAGAATATATTTCTGGAAGGAATGTGAAGAAAGAATGGATAGTGACATGGTGAGATACCATGTTATACCCACTAAGATGACTATAAGTAAGAGAAAATAACAGTAGTGGTGAGGATGTGGAGAAGTTGGTACCCTCATACACTGCTGGTGGGGATGTCAAATAGTGCAGCCATATTGGAAAACAGCCTGGCAGTTCCTCACAAGGTTAAATACAGACCTACTGTATGACCCAGCACTTCTACTCCTAGATTTACACCAAGAAAACTAAAAAAAAGTCCACACAAAACTTGTACATGAATGTTCGTGGGAGCATTATTTTTAATAGCCCAAATATGGAAACAACCAAATGCTCATCAGCTAATGAGTAGATAAATAAAATGTGGTATATCCATACAGTGGACTATTATTTGAGAGTAAAAAGGAATGAAGTCCTGATACATGCTACAACATGGATGAACCTTGAAAACACTCTACAAAGCAAAGGAAGTCAGACACAGGAGACCACATATTGCATGATTCAATTCATATACAATGTACAGAACAGGCACACTTCAAGACAGAAAGTAGATTAGTAGTTGATTAGGGCTAAGAGGTTTGGGGAAACAGAGGGACTGCTAATAGGCACAGCTTTTGTTTTAAAAAATATATTTGATACAATTTTTATTCTTTTCTCCCACCCAAATGTCATGTTGAATTGTAATCCCCAGTGTTGGAGGTGGGGCCTAGTGGGAGTGATTGGATCATTGGGGTGGTTTCTAATGGTTTAGCACCACCCCCTTAGTGCTGTTCTCATGATAGAGTTCTCATGAGATCTGGTTACTAAAAAGTGTGTAGCACCTCCCCCCTCTCTCTTTCTCTTGCTCTGGACATGTAAGACATGCCTGCTTTCCCTTTGTCTTCTGCCATGATTGAAGGCTTCCTCCTCAGCCATGCTTCCTGTATAGCCTGCAGAACCATGAACCAATTAAACCTCCTTTCTTGATAAATTAAATTGTCTCAGGCGTTTCTTTAAAGCAATTCGACAGCGGACTAATCCCTAAACATTGCAAGGAAGTGGATGAATCGTCACAATTAGAAGGGTGTGTGATTTTCTACCTACAAAAGCCAAGAGAATGAAAACCAGTAAGACAGTGTTAACAATAGATTTACACCATTCTCTTTGTCATAGTCACTGTCTTTGTTATCATATATTTACTACTCTGTTCTAGAGTCTGTGCTAAAGATGTGATGTTATTATCTCATTTAATCCTCACACCAAGCTGAAGAGGTATGCTGTTGTCATCCCTACTTTAGAGGCGAGGGAATCTATTGAAAGAGGAGTCAGCTTATCTCCGTGCACAGAGCCAGTGAGTAGAAGATCTGGGATGTCAGTACAGGGAATCTGAGCTTAGAGGCTTTGGCCTCCACCACTGGGCCATGCTGCCTCCAAACACAGCCTCCTACTCCAGAAACTGGAGCAGGAAAAGATGTTATTCTAGTTGCCAGACCAATCATCAGGGCCCAGGAATCAGCCAATTGAAATATGTCTCAGACCTAAATGAAGGAAAGTACTAACCAGTACTGAAAGACATAAAAGAAAACCTAAATATAGAGAAAATCATACCACTTTTGGAGCAAGGGTAGGCGAGGGTGGCACTCATTACTGTGAAGACGTCATTACTCTATGAATTCAATTCAGTCCCAATCAGTACCTCAAAAGGATTTATTTAAGAGAAATTTGTTAAGCTAGTTTGAAAGTTCATTTGAAAGAGAAATTCAGAAGCAGTAAAAAAAATTACAAGTTAGGCTACATAAAAATAAAGATTTCCGTATGTCACAAAACTCATACATAGTTTTTTTTTTAAAGATGATCATCTAGGGAAAGCTATTTGTCACATATAAGACAGACAAAGGGTTATATAAAGGATTATATCCTTAATAAACTGAGTGCCTACACACTGATATGGAAAAGAAAAACAGCTTGATTGATAGATTAGATAAAGCTATGATCAGGCAATTCATAGTAAAGGAAATATAAATGGTCAATAAAACATGAAAAGATGCTCAAACCCCCTAGTAGTCAGGTAAACAAAAATAAGATGATGGAAGTTTGATTTCTGCCTGTCAGACTGGCAAACATTTAGAAGATTTATAGCATCCAGTACTGGCAAGGGTGGTGGGAAATTGATACGCTTTTCAGTGCTGATGGAGATTTAAATTGTTACGATCTTCTTGAAAAAGTAATCTAGTGGTATTAAAATTATACATATATGCGCTTTGACACAGAGGTTCCGTTTTTTAGAAATATAGTTTACAGAAATAGTAAGGCAGCTATTTGGGAGGCTGAGGTAGGAGAGTCGCGTGAACTGGGGAGGCCAAGGTTGCAGTGAGCTGAGATCATGCCGCTGCACTCCAGCCTGGGCAACAAGAGTGAAACTCTGTCTCAAAAAGTAAAAAATAAATAAATAAAAAATAAAAAGTAAATAAAGTACATGTAAGTTTGTTATCCCAGCATTGTGCGTGATGGAAAAAAATTATTTGAAAAAGATGTAAATGGTTGAATGAATAGTGGCTCATTCTTACTATTGATAATTATGCAGCTTTAAAAAAAGATTACATCTATAGGCACCAAAGTTGAGGGAAACCTATAATGTTATTATTAAATGAAATAAACTACTAAGTGATGGTGACATTAGTTTTGTTAAAGCAAAATCCTATAATACGTAGGATTATCCTGTGTATCTCATATATAGGAGATATATTCCATATATATTTATCCTGTATATCTTTAAGTATATTAACATATATATGCATAAACATAAGGAAAGTTGTGGGAGAGTACTTATAAAACTGTTAATATTGGTTATCTCAGGATACTGGGATTAGAAGCATGGAGGGGGAGACTCTTAACTATCTTTACATAGCTCCACTGTTCTTGTTATAAGCATGCCTTGCTTTTGTACAGAAAGAATTCAGTAAAATAAAGGAAAGAAATAATTTGCTATTTTCTCAAACCTTTGCTTGAAAAAATATATGAAATGCAATTTTTATTTTCTCCCTCTTAATCCCCTATTTTCTCTGCAATTCTGATATTGACCAGGGCTGATTTAGCCAATTATGATAGTTTCAAGCTGGAAGTCCCCAGGGTTGGTGAGGGACCAGCATACATACCAGACCATAATACATACCACGGTGGCATGCACTGTGTGTGAAAGGATTTCATTTGCTCTAATTAATAGCTTAGTAGTTTCTGGACATTAAGCCTCAAATAAGCCCTGGAATTAATGTCATTCCCTCTATGTAGTGATTTACCAAATTCCAGATGGTTCCCTGGTGTGGCCCTTTGTTCATGATGTCAGAGTTACTAATCCCTTTTAGCCAAGCCAGCATTTATTATGTGTTGCAAATGCGGATACTCTCTGCTCACCAGTAGGACATTTGGTTAAGAGAGAAGAGGAGGAATCATTTGTCTCTCCTGATGATCTGGTGGAGATGCTTGGTGTGGTGGGTGGGCTAGCTGAAAAAGAAATCAGAGAAATTCCGAGGAAGAACTACTTTGGGGCTGGCTAGCTAGCATCTTTCTGACATTTTCTTCTCCTTCAGAAATCCTTTGCCTTACTCAGAACCCTTGGATTAAGTAATAGGAACTGCCCCAGTCAAGTTCAGTTTTTTACTAGGATTTTTTCCCCCGCCAAATATAAACAAATGTAATTCCTGGGCTTTGTGAATTTCTGTTGTGATTTTAATAATGTTTGTGACATTGCTAACAGACTCTAAAGAAAAATGCAATCTGTCAGTAAACCCTTTAACATAGTAATGTTTTTTTTTTTTTTTGAGATGGGGTCTTGCTGTGTCGCCCAGGCTGGAGTGCAGTGGTGTGATCTCAGTTCACTGCAACCTCTGCCTCCCGGGTTCAAGTGGTTCTCCTGCCTCAGCCTCCTGAGTAGCTGGGATTACAGGCGTGCACCACCACGCCTGGCTAATTTTTTGTATTTTTAGTAGAGACCGGGTTTCACCATATTGGTCAGGCTGGTCTGGAACTCCTGACATCATGATCCACCCACCTCAGCCTCCCAAAGTGCTGGGATTATAGGCATGAGCCACTGTGTGCCTGGCCTTTTTTTTTTTTTTTTTTTTTTGAGACAAGTTTTCCCTCTGATGTCCAGGCCAGAATGCGGTGATGTAGTCAGCTCACTGCAGCCTGGAACTCCTGTGGTCAAGTAATCTTCCTGCCTCAGCCTCGCGAGTAGCTGGGACTACAGGTATGCACCACCACATCTGGCTAATTTTTTTTTTTTTAATTCTGTAGAGACGAGGTCTCACTGTATTGCCCAGGGTAGTCTTGAACTCCTGGCCTCCAGAAATCCTCCTGCCTCGGCCTCCCAAAGTGCTGGGATTACAGACATGGGCCACTGCACCTAGCCAGAATTTTTTAAATTGTGGTAAAATACACATAACATGGTTACCATCTTAGCCATTTTTAAGTGTATGGTTTAGAAGTGTTAAGTATATTCATATTGTTGGGCAACCAATCTCTAGAATATTTTAATCTTGCAAAACTGAAACTATACCCATTAAACGACTCCCCAGTCCCCTCCCTCCCAGCCCCTGGTAACCACTATTCTACTTTCTGTTTCTATGAATTTGACTACTCTGGATACCTCATATAAGTGGAATCATCCAGTATTTGTCTTACTGTGTCTGGCTAATTTTGTTTAGCATTATGTCTTCAAAGTTCATCTCTGTTGTAGCATGTATTTCTTTCCTTTTTAAGGCTGAGTAATATTCCACTATGTCTGTTAAGGGATTTCTCATATTCAAAAGGCTTAGATATAAAATAAAAACATCCACTGTTTTAACCTTTAAAAGACCTGTACTCATTTATTTATTGAAGTTGACTAAAATATGGCTGGGTGTTAAAAAACTGATGACTAATAAGAGTCACTACTCTGCAAGTTCTCAAAGTGAGGATACAGTGATTATCCAAGGCTGGATGGGTCATTTGCACAATATGTAAAAGTAACAAAGACATACCACCTTAAGTTACCCTATTTCAGGGCCTGTTGTTTCTAGAGAATTCCTTAGAACTCTCCCTTGCAAAAACTTCCTCTCACTCATAGAGGATCAAAGTGGGGTAAGAACATGGAATTGACTAATTTAAGGACTAATATTTGGTTTATTGTTCTAAGCCTATAAATTCTGCCTCTTACAGAAAGCATGAGTTTTAGATCTAAACCTTGAGTTTTAGATCATATTTGTGTTTAGGATTTTTGTTTGTTTTTTGGCATTAGAAACAGAAAGGAGAGAGGCTGCTGAGTCCCCTGCTAAAGCTCTAGTCTAAGACTGACAGACATTTTAAAATTCAGCAGACAGAGCAAATCCACATGATTCCAGGATGTGCATCTCAAGGTCGGAATATTTAGTGAACACTTGGGTCAAATCCTCTCCTTGGTATCAGTGCCAGGACATTGGACCTCAGTTCACCTTCCTGAGCTCTTTGCTCAGTTCTCTTAGGGATGTTTGGCTGTGCCCCTCAGGCCTTCTGAGCTGATACATTTGACCCCAAAATGAATAACAGGGCAGGAAGGTGGGAACAGCTTCTGTCACACTGTGCAGTTTATTTTCTATCAATAGCCCTGTTACCGTGCACAGGCTCTTGGGTTTCCTGAGGAATAGAGCCATTTTGTAAACAAAATGCTGTCATTTTAAGCCATTAGAATGCATTATACGAGGCATAATGGCCAGTGGAGAGCTAGTGGGAAAGTCGGATGAGGCATAGAGTGAAATCTTTGGTTCTCTGTGTCTCCTGTGATTTAACTGCCCTACAAACTCAGCCTTCCCATTAAATACTGTATTAAAAAAATCTCTGGAGCAAAAGCAAATATGCGCTTTTCTTCTCTGAGAAGAGATGGATTTAGCAATTCTACTTCTGTTTGTTATTTCAGTGGAATCTAGTTGTTTTGGAAGTTAAATAGTCTTCTCTCAGATGTTATTTTAAATGCCCTCTACTCCTTTTTTTTTTTTTTTTTTTTTAATTAAGAAAACTAGGCCTTAGCTCTTCAGGTAATGGTGAACAGTTTTAGTGCTAAAGAACATCCTCTCTCATGTTTTGGACATGGGTCTGAGTACATTACATGTGTTCATGCATCTTATATTGTAAAATACAATGTAATTCTTGTTTTGTGAGTAGGAGGGTAGATGGTAGTGCTGAATTCCATGTGTTAGTCCAGGCTTTATGGGAGGCAGATGGCAAAATGGTGTTAACTGTGCCAAGATTCCATTAGGGGACACGACTGTGTGAGAGAAAATGAGAGTATCAGAAAAGTCTGGGAGAGTTTCGGCTTGCCCTGCAAGCCTGGAAGAGGAGCGGGTGGGAAGGTTAGGTGGGAGCATTGTGGTTTTGAAACAGCTGTGCAGTTTAAGGAAGGTTTGTGAGGGCACTGGGGAGTCTTTGGGCCAAGATCAACCTTCAGAAGAATCCAGCGTCTCCCAGAAACCGGGCTGCCTTGGTGTTCCTGAGGATCAGTTTTGGAGAACTCTGTGTTACCTGGTTCTAACATCACTAATGATGGATGCTGTTTCTTTTTTAAAGTAAGTCTCCATTGATTTTTGCATCTCATAATTCATTAGTTTGAAAGCTTCCAAAAAGCAATTAATTACCCCCAGGGGCCACCTAGGATCCTTTTATTCTCTGGATGAACTCTGATATGATATCGGTAGAGAAAAGCAAAAATGCAAAGAGGTTCTTTACTTCTGTCAGTCCTAAGATTGTTCTTATGAGTTTTGCGACCACACTCATCTGTCATTTATTAGTTGAGTGACCTTCTACAGATCACTGAACCTCTTTATGTATAAAATAGTCATAGAAATTCATAGCTGGCAGAATCATTGGAGGTTAAAACAACATGTATATTAGGACTTGGCACACAGTAGGTCCTCAGTTGAAAATGTAGACATAGCCAAGTTGTATTGGAAGTTGACCCTGTGCTCCATGAGGTGCATAACTGTCAGAGTTCAGTGCAGGGATCTGGAAGATGCCTGGTGTTTTAAGCAGGAAGGGATTAGTGTGGGGAGGTGCTGCTCACAAAATCATGGGAAGGGGTGGGGGTGGTGAGCCCCAGACTAGCTCACCAGGGAAGCTTCTACTTCTGTTCCAACCAGGAAGGGGAGAATGAGGAAGCAGCTGCTACTGACCCTGCCTCATTCCAGGACACACACCACCGTGGCTGCAGCCCAGGAATTCGGAACCTGGGAGCATGAAGCTGCCACCGCCACTGCGAACTGCCTCTTGACACCCTTAGAGCTAGCGTATGGACAATGGGATACTGCTGCAGAAATGCCACATCTCCAAACCTTACTTACCAGCGGAAAGCCAGAAGTAGCAGGGCCGGGCGTCTCCTTGATTCTGCCTTCCAAATTGCATGACAGTGCGTCTGCCATGCAGACCCTGATTGGCATGCAGAACTCTAGCTGTGGTGGTTTTTAGCTTCCCAGACTCTGTCATCCAACAGGGGTCTGCAGTACAGGAAGGTACAGGAGAAGGAGGTGGCTGGATGCTCAAGTGTAGCTGGCAACCTCCTCCAACACTATGCTAGGTATGCTATGTGCATCACCTCATGTAACTGTTGCCATAGCATAGCCATATAGATAGAGTTACTACCCCCACTTTACTGATATGGAAAATGAGGCAGGTATCTGCTGGGGGCCGTCTGTGTACTCAGATCTGTCTGTTTTCAAAGCTTATTCTCTTAATTACTCTGGTGCTTTTTCTAGAACATACGTGTTCTTTGTGTTCACTTTTGAAAAATGTCCCAAATCCCAGTTGCTTTTCCTGCATGGATGAAGTTGCCCTCACTGCAGGTAGATTGGGTAAATTGTTTTTGATGATCATTCAGGGAATAAATACATGAATACGTGAATAAATACATGAAACCTCTTCACTCCAGCTCCAGGGGTGTACAGAGGCAGTTCGCAGTGTTGGTGGCAGCTTCATGCTCCCAGGCTCCCGATTCCTGGGCTGCAGCCACGGTGGTGTGTGGCCTGGAATGTGGCAGGGGCAGCGGCAGCTTCCTCATCCCCCACTTCCTGGTTGCAACAGAGATAGAAGCTTCCTTAGTGGTCTGGTCCGGGAGCCCAGCCTAGGGCTCACACCACAGCACCACCTTCCCCCGTTCTGTCTCCTGCTTTGAGTCATCAGGCTGTAAAGAACATTGCAGATTGTCTTGTGAGTCCCTCGCCTCTGTTCTGCCATTATGAACAGAGGAACTGAGACAGAACTAGATGAGCATATTGTGATTAAGAGCTTGAAGTTGAGATTCTCACTGAGACCAGCATCCTTTCTCTTATCCAGTGCTTGGCTGTCCCTGGACCTGTAATACATTGCGTTCAGTGTCCTTCTCGGGCTCACAATAAAGGTCCCAATGGGAATGCCGGGATACATCTGCACCCTTGATCTTTGGCATATGGACTCTCTGCTTTTTTTGTTTGTTTCAGGTTGTGACATTGCCACAGGCGATGGCCACGCATGCTTATGCCTTCTAGGGCTCAGTTTTGGTGAATCAGTTGTTTTCAGAAAGTAGCCTGTGAACTGCTGGCTGTTTATGAGAATCCATCAGATCCTCTGAGATCTAGTTGAAATGGCAAGATCACAGTATGCCAAAGTCTTCTCAAGTTCTTAGCCTGCCGTGGGGACAAAGAGAATCTCTGGTCCTTCAGTGGCCACTCCTTTTACAAGGCAAAGTTTTTCAAGCAGATTTTGTTGTGTCTCAACCCAGGTATTTCTGCAACTCCCTTAAAACTGCTCATGTGTTCTACAAATCCACCCTGTTGACACCAGTCACCTGTTTTCTGGACCACTCTAACATTCTCTTGCAGATCATTCTCTTTGTCATACTGCTACCAGTCCTCCTGCACAGCTTCAATTTAGGTGAGATAGGCCCTAACTTCTTAAATATTCAAAGCACGTGCGTGAAACCTTGCAGAGGTCTTGCAGAGACCATAAAAATCACTCAAAAAGCAAAACTGTAAATGGGCAACCAATGCCACGTCTCCCCACGTGGCTCAGCTGCAATCCATTGCAAGGGGTCTATTTGAGCTGCTTCTTGCCTTACCCTCAGCCTGCCCCTCTGTTATCCAGTGCTCATTAACAATGATAATGTTAATGAGCTCCACCATCCTGGAGGACCTAGAAAACTTTTTTTTAAGTTTTAATTTTTGTTGGTACATACTAGGTATATATATTTATGGGTATTATGGAATATTTTGGTACAAGCATACAATGTGTAATAATCACATCAGAGTAAATGGGGTATCATTACCTCAAGTGTTTATCCTTTATGTAACAAACAATCCAACTGTACTGTTTTAGTTATTTTAAAATGTACAATTAAATTATTTTTGATTTGTCACCTATTGTGCACCCTATTGTGCTAGCAAATACTAGGTCACCCTATTTGTTAAATTGGTATCTGTGCGAGGGGGAAGATCAGTGGAGCCTTCTATTTGGCCATCTTGTTCCACTCTTTCTCCATATCAGACTTCTTAATTGCTGCAGAAGCCTGTATATGGGCAGACTTGGGGGAACTATGGAGACTTCTGTGAACAGATGTGGATTTCAGCTGAGATGCTGGGGTAGAGGTGGCAGTGAAAATCTGAGGGAAGACAAAGGGTCTCCTTCTCCTCTTTGTAGTCTTCAAATGGTAGACACTGACAAATATTCCTTAGTAGCAGAGAAAAGAATCCAGATCAGAGGGATGGTCATGGATTACACTCCTTTATTGCATAGCTTGATCTTCAAATTCTTAATTCAAGTAAGAACACCAGCTGTTTTTAAAAGCTTACATTTATCTCAGTCTTTCTCCCAACAATTACCTGCCACAATGTTTGATAAATTGTGAACCCTGTGTCTGAGGATGGGGAGGGTCATGATCTGTAACTCTGTGTTTTAGATGGCAGCCAGAGGAGACATGAGAGCAGTATGTGGGGTGTGTATTAATTCCACTTCTGGGAGTGTCACTTCTCTTGTTGTTGTTCCAGACTTGCAGTGAATGGAAGGAAAATAGTATGTGCAGACTTGGATCATGTTGGTAATTATGCCCATCAGATGAGGAAACAGGGAGCAGCCTTTGTTTAGCAAGGAAACAGAATCTAACAGCCAACAAATTAAGTTTTTACAAAATCACAGCATGTGTGTATGTAGGGGATGGGGAGTATTTTGTGTTTGAGGTTTTTGAGGCTTTTATGTTTCTCTTGGTCACCAGAAATAGGTCATTGGACCCTTTCTGTCTGGAAAAACTTGGTGTGTTTTCAGAACAGTGAGCCCATAGAGATAGTTAGAGATATGTGTGGGGTGCTCAGAAAAGGGAGAACCAACCTATGAGGTTCCCTGACTGTCCTAGACTTTACGAGGGAAAGTTCTGGAGGACTCTCTCAGACCATACTTGAGCCTTGAGACCCACCTGGTCACAGTCTGAGAAGAATGCTGTAGTAATTTCCTGATTCTTGCCTGATTCCAACACGGGAAGGAGGGAAGTCACTTTTCTTTAATGATGGTGTCAAATGCCACATCTTTGATGGACCTGGGGACCATTGGCTATCCTTAATGTCTTAGGTAGTTTTTAATTTGGGAAAACATTTCTTTCCCTCGTGTATCCTGCCTTTCCTGCTTCTCTGAAATAACTGGCCTTTCAGGACAGATGGGTTTGGGGGCTGGTATCAGCCTGCAGAGTGGCCCAGTAGGCTGAGCACTGGGCAAAACTCCATTTTCAACATGAACAAGAAGATAGCCCTTCTAGGAGGGCATTACCTTAGTCCTTGGCCATTTGTTTTCATCACGGTGAACTTCCTAAAGGAGCAACATTCCAGCAGATCTGGCTCCACAGAGAGGATCTTTCCTGGGATCAGATCACAAAGTGAACATCATCTCATGATCCTGAATGTTTCTGGGTGGTCAAGAATTTATTCATGAGTCTGGGGTTCATCTCCAGTGGGAATTCAGTCTTTTTTAGAGAATGCCTTTAGTTTGGCAGGAAAACAGTCTTACTATGTAAATAAGCATAACACAATGTCTGGCATATGACAAGCTCTCCATAAATGTCGAATAAATGAAGGATGTCAACCAAGAGAAAACAAGATGGTAGAATGGACATAAATGTTCTATGTTTTTACGTTCATACACTTTTGGTGTGATTTTTATGTTGATACGTGTTTGTGGGAAAATGCTGAATATATATAACACAGGCTGATAGTGTCCATTGATTTTATAAGAAGAACTGAGAAATAAATACACAAGGAAATTAATAAAATAGACACTGATATACATTTATATACATTTTTCCATTCAGTTTTCTTATGAAAACCCTTTTTTTTTTTTTTTTTTTTTCCTGGGATGGAGTCTTGCTTTTGTTGCCCAGGCTGCAATGCAGTGGCACAATCTCAGCTCACTGCAACCTCCACCTCCCGGGTTCAAGTGATTCTCCTACCTCAGCCTCCTGAGTAGCTGGGATTACAGGTGCCTGCCACCACACCCGGCTAATTTTTTTTTTTTTTTTTTTGTATTTTTGGTAGAGATGGGGTTTTGCCATGTTGGCCAGGCTGGTCTCGAACTCCTGACCTCATGATCTGCCACCTAGGCCTCCCAAAGTTCTGGAATTACAGGCGTGAGCCACCACACCCAGCCTGAAAACACTTTCATGGGTAAGTATTAATCTTGATTTATGTATTAATCAAGGATGGTGCAGTGCATAAAGTAGAATCCATTCCAAGAAGTTTTGATAGGAAACCATTTCAGATTGTTAGATGTTTATGGAATATTTAGAAAGGCTAGAGGAATGGGTTCTAGTCTCAGTCATCAATGATAACTCCCCAAATAATTCAGAACTGACCATCAAGGAAGTGACTATTGCCAAAGCTGCCTCTGGAGCTTCTGAGTTCAAGAACACTCCACCATGGCACAATACAAGGATGAGGAAGTTAGGCAGAAGGCTGCCTTTTCTTCCTGCTCTCTACATTCACAGAGCTGGTGACTGGCCACTGGGGTAGGAAGCGCGGCCACTGCCTTCATCCACGTTTCCTATTACAACCCAAGTACCTGGAGAATGAACGCTGAAAATCTGCCAAACCTCACTTCCCACAACTTGATTTGCTAGCAGAAAAGCAGCCCAAATGGCAAGGAGATGGCCTCTGCTTCACTTTGGCCTTCTAGATATACAGGAGAAGCTCTAAGTGATGGAGCCTAACATCCAGAACCCTACTTGCAAGAGCATTTGTGGGATGCAGTTTTAGGCTTTCCAGTCTCTGCCTTATAGGAAGGCCACCAAGAGGGTAGAGTCACGGCTAAAAGAGTCAAACCATCACAGATCGCTTGGGAGGAAATTAAAACTTAGAGAGGCTCCTAGAAGTAAAATTTCTGCTAAAATTAAAGAGCATTATGGTTAAGTGCACATCCTGGTTGGACAGACCAGGGCTCAAGTCTTTACAGCAGAATTTACTAGGTGTTTGGTCTTAGACAAGGCAATTCACTTCTCTAAAACCTTCCAAATCCTACTTTATAAAGTAGAAATAATACTACCGTCCTCATGGGGTTGCATGAAGAAATAAAGATCATATTTGTAAAGCGCTTAGCACAGAGTTTAATAGAGTGTTGACATGATTAATAAGATTATAGAGTAAGCAGTGGAGTCAGGACACTAACCAAGGTTCATGGTCTTTGTTGCATCTCTCTGGGTATTAAAGATGAGATACACCAGTTTTGAGGGCCAAAATAAATGTTCATAAGACTAATACTTTAAAAGGTACTTTTGATGTTATTACAGTTTACATCTTATTATTACCATTGATTTTACAATTATAAGGTATCAAGATGAATTCCACTAGCCCTGCATCAAAATCAGCCTTGTTACCTTAAAGCACATTTTTGATTTTACACATGGTAGTGGGTTGTGCTGTGTCCCTCTAAAATATATGTTAAAATACTAACCTCTAGTGCCTGTGAATGGGACTTTGGGTGGAAATAGCGCCTTTGCTAACACAATTAAGATGACATCATACTCAACAGGTTGGTTTTACATCCAGTGGTTGGTGTGTTCCTAAGGGAAAGGAGAAGGAGATTTAGACAGACACAGAGAGAAGATAACCATATAAAGACAGAAACAAAAATTGGAGGATGCAGCTACCAGCCAAGAAGTGCCAGAGATTGCTGGAAATGAGAAAGAGTCAAGGAAGAATTCTCCCCTAGAGCCTCCTGGGGGAGAATGGCCTTGCAAACACCTTAATTTCAGACATCTGGCCTCCAGAACTATAAAATAATAAATTTTTGCTGTTTTAAGCCATTTAGCTTATGGTAATTTGTTATAGCTGCCCTAGGACAAGAATACATACATGGACCGCTTCATACAATAAATGTATTCCTGATAAGTTGTGTAAGATTATGCTGCTTTATTTCTTCCTGATACTTTCAGGGATTTTTACTTCCAGATTAACATTTTTTTTTTTTTTTTTTTTTTTGGTGGTGGCTCAGAAAACTTGACATTCTCTTTTCTAATTTTCTCTCACATCTCTGTCAAGTACTCAGTAGGGTGTAAATAGACCATTCAACATAATTGGGGAACATAACTCTAAATAATGATGTGGCAAATACTCTTACAAGTTAGAGCACTCATTTAATTTATGATTTGTAAGTTAAGTAGTAGAGTGGAAAGAACAACGGCAGGTACAAGGGAAGGAGACATGGAAACTGAACCACAACTGCCTTTAGTTGAGCACTGACTGCATGCGAATGCATTGAATATGACACATCTATCTGATTTCTCCTTTGGCATAGGAATCACATCCCATTGTGCAAATAAGATACTCAAGCCAAAGGGGCAATGAGATTAGTCTCATCAAGATCACACAGCTAGAGGTGGTAGAGGTGGCACCCATCCTCAGGCCATTGGACTCCAAAGCCTGTGTGTATTAGGGTTGTCTAAAGGGACAGAACTAATAGGATAGATGTGTATATAAGAGGAGTTTATTAAGGAGTACTGACTCACACTATCACAAGGTGAGGTCCCACAATAGGCCGTCGGCAAGCCGAGGAGCAAGGAAGCCAGTAGGAGTCCCAAAGCTGAAGAACTTTGAGTCTGATGATGTTCAAAGGCAGGAAACATCCAGCAAAGGAGAAAGATGTAGGCCAGAAGACTAAATCAGTCTAGTCTTTCAAGGTTCTTCTGCCTGCTTTTATTCTGGCCATGCTGGCAGCTGATTAGATTGAGGGTGGGTCTGCGTTTCCCAGTCCACTACTCAAATGTTAATCTCTTTCAGCAACACCCTCACAGACACACCCAGGTACAATACTTTGCATCCTTCAATTCAATCAAGTTGACACTCAATATAACTATCACATTGTATTCTTCAGCTTTCATATTGGTGTTAAATCTACCTCTCTAGTGCCTTCCTTACTCATCTGTAAGTTGAATGGGTTAATGGGGAGATGCGTTTTTCAAACTACTCTTCTGTGGGGCACAGTTCCACCTGAAGCCTAGAGACTCGTTTCCATCCTGGAGTCATAATGAATATCCCATTCATAGAAGTGTCTAAAGAATAGAGAACAGGTGAAGACTGGTAAACCATCTGTGAGCCAATGAACATTTTGAAGGACAATGGTAAAGTTATAAAGCATTTGACTCACAGCCCAAGAATGAAGAGCCTAATTTGTCCAAGACTTTTTGCATACCATTTCCTCCTTTCTGCTGTTTCCATTTCATCCTCTTCCCACACACATCACCCTCACAAAGTTTGTTTCATGCTTTTCCTTTTTCCTCCCACTTTCTCTTGGTCTCTCTTTTCTCTCTTCTTTTCATTCCATTCTCACTTAGTCAAAGTCTGACCTTGAATTATGAAGGCAAATTTAGAAGCTTGGAAAATGTGAGGATGAAATTACCTATGAATTATGGCTTGGTAGTCTACTAGCATGGAATGGCTTACAAAAGGGAAAATGATTTAAAAAATCTGTGAAAAAATTAGAAAAAATAATTCCCATTTTTACTCCAGTACTCACAATGTATACACATTAAGAAACACTCAAGAGTATTGAAAATTATGTCAAAGTGTATGAGCAAGATAGGTGTTAATTTATATACAATGTGATCATTTATAACTCAGTGACATTTCAGTTGCTGAGAAAATTTTTCTTTGGTATGACGTCTTTCCTAGAAAGAGCCTGAAGTTACATAGGACAATAGTGCATATCCATCCTGCCTTAAACTAACAATGAATAGATGTTGTGATTTCACATTTACTAGGTAGTCAGACAACATAGAATCTCCAATGTTGAAAGTTCACAGTTGTAATCAGTATTATACAAGGAAGCCAAGAAAGGAAACTGAACAGTGCCTTCATAGTATATTCTCCACCTTGATAAAATATACCTAAGCCATTGCCTTGACTCTAGGACTATAGGTAGAGAAAAATCTGCTTCTCAGGCAAACCAGACAGTTGATCTAGTACAAGGGCTATTTTAGTTAATGCCAGCTAAGAGGAGCAGAGCATTCAGACTATTGATTTCCAGTGCTGTCAACATTTGCTAACATACAATTATAAAACCGTTAGACTCTGCCATTCTCTCTAAAAGAACGTGAACATTTAAAAGCGCCAGAGTTTTGAATGCTGAAACATTATAATTAGAACTTCCTTTTCCAGGAGCAAAAATGCCATTCTCAGAATGCATCATGGTTTTACGAGTGCAGCTACTGGTCATTACCAATCAATTGTATCATTAGTTGTTCCCCTTAAATACTCTGTTCCAATTAAATTCCTTGCAAAGGTTGCATAGACAGTAGAGTAATTGAAAATACCCTACTTGAAATCTCCCCTTGGAGAGAGGGCTGGATCATTTGCCATACACTTAGCTTCTCTTGGCTGCACAAGTGTGTGCTCCTTTGAGTTCTTGAATGCACTTGGCGGTGCCTCTCCCTGGCTTCACGGGATGGTACATGAAGCATTCTTTGTCACAGCAGAGACCTGAACTGCCCGTGCCCTTGTTAGGCAGTTCTGCCTTTATAGTGAGGAGCATATCTTCATCTCACAGATAATTTACCTTAAATGATGATTTCCTTTGCTAATATGGTCATTATAACTTAGAACTCTGTTTGTGTTTAAGTTCTGTAAGGTCAAAAGACAATATATGTTGCCCATTTGAAAGGACATTTTTCTTTTTAAGTGTCTTAATAAGTACTTAGCAATCTACAATGAATAGTGCAAATTATGATACCCAACACCACAACATCCATTTCCTTGTTTTGAAGGTATGGTAGTTCCCCCTAATCTGTGTTTTCACTTTCCATGATTTAGTTACCTGAGGTTGGCCACGGTCCCAGATTAGGTGAGTACAACAAAATTAGGTAAGATATTTTGAGAAAGAGAGAGGAGAGAGCACGTTCACATAATTTTTATTATAATACAGTGTTATAATTGATTTATTTTTAGTTATCATTAATCTCTTACTGTGTATAATTTGTCAATTAAACTATAGAAAAAAAGGACAGTATATAATATATAGGATTTGGTACAATCTGTGGTTTCAGACATTCACAGGGGTCTTGTGTCCCTTGTGGATAAAGAGGGACTACTGTACGTGGGATTCTTGTTGGCAGAGGCTACATGGTGTCTGTAAATTACTGCAAGATTCTCTTGAAGTCTTTATACAGACTCCAGGAAGCCAGCATAAATGAATTTAAGGGGAAAAATAATCCCAGTTCCAGCTTCTAGGAAAAGCCCAAATGTCAATAGTTAATGCTTACTAATGAAATGTGATGTCACAGAGTGTCTCAGATATATTACAGCAGTGATGCCACTCTCTCTTCTGTTATTATTTTCTACAGCCCCTGGCACAAGTTGGCATATTGTTAAAACTCTCTCACCAGTGGTGAATTGAGAGGGTGGATCAGTGGAAAGGAATGTTCTAATGTATAGGCTATGTCGTGTACTTAAATTATGGACAAAATACATTGTACAAAAAAGCTACTTGCATACGCATGTTTATAGCAGCACAATTTGCAATTGCAAAAATGTGGAACCAGCCCAAATGCCCATCAATCAATGAGTGGATAAAGAGACTGTGGTATATATACACAATGGAATACTACTCAGCCATAAAAAAGAATGAATTAATGGCATTCACAGCAACCTGGATGGGATCGAAGACTATTACTCTAAGTGAAGTAACTCAGGAATGGAAAACCAAACATCGTATGTTCTCACTCATAAGTGGGGGCTAAGCTATGAGGATGCAAAGGCATAAGAATGATACAGTGGACTTTGGGGACTCAGGCAAAAGATGGGAGGGTGGTGAGGGATAAAATACTACAAATTGGGTTCAGTGTATACTGCTTGGGTGATGGGTGCACCAAAATCTCACAAATCACCACTAAAGAACTTATTCATGTAACCAAATACCACGTGTTCCCCAAAAACCTATAGAACTAAAAATAGATAAAAAATAAATTATGGACAAAATAGTGATTGTTCAGATTGAGTGTCTGCTGCTAAATGACACTGATGCTGTCCAGAGAGCTGAAGAGAGGCTAAGGATAAACTAGAAGCAACAGAAAGCCAGGTGGGAAAGCCAGGGGTCTTCTGTGGTTGTGCAGAAAGAATTTTTCTCCTCTAGCAGGAAGGTGGAGAAAAATGACAACCAAGCCCAGAAACTGAGAGTCTGATGGGCGAACTTCAAAGGCTGTCAAATGCCCCACCGGGGGGGTCTGTTATGCCAAGTTGGGCCCCAGACCACAAGGGATGGGAACATCTAGGTGGATGCCCTTGAAGATTTTGACTTCTTAAGACTCCTCCAGCCTTCTGAACCTGCAGATGTCACCCAGTCTTCCCCACGAAGGGGAAGAGTGAGCATCCCTAGTCTCCACAGCAGCTCCCCAGTGCCCTGGAATTGTGGAAAGTGCCCTGGAAAGTGCTAAGGACTTTCTCCCAAGGCAACCTGTCCTCCTCCTCTCTCCAGAATCTGCTTCTACATCTCCTTTTGGACATTGGGCCAATAATTAAGGTGCAGCACAATCCAGCTGTGGATGTGCTGGGCCTAAGTGTCTGTACTGGAGAAGGTGCTGCAAGCCTGCTCAGCATGCCCTGGCAGGAACTGGAGAGTAATGTGGGACGGGATTCTGCGCGTACTTGATCAAGAGCACCAAAATATAAAATTGGACAGGGGACTATATTTATTTAGGAATCTTCTCCTGAAATATAGAATAAAGAAGTTTAATCCTGGCAAAGATCCCGATAAATGGTTCAAAATTGCTACTAGGATGCCTCCAAGATGCATGGAAAAAATGATGGCCCATACTGAGAGACATTGAAATGCCAGAATCAACAACGCAGACATTGCCAAGAAGGAAAGGACTAAGAGGCCCCAGGAAGTGAGCAACCAGAATGGATATTCTGCATGTGGTTAGGCATCTGGCCAGATGGTTGTGTACTATAACCATCCAGTGATGCACCATTTATCAAAGCCACACAGGATGTCCCATAGAGCCAATGGGAGGGCTGTTGGCATCACTGAACGTTCCATGGTGGCTCTCTGCAGACGAGAGCTGACAGTAAGAGAGGCTGTAATAGAATTTGATGATTGCAGTGAGGGTGATAGTACCCTCTAGAAGGGAGGCCAAGTGTTGCCACCCTAATAAATATGTTTCTTGCCACACGCCATCGCAGTATCTCATTTTGGAGAATGCAGCCTGTAACTATAAGAATCTAAGTTCTGTGTAAGGTACACAGCAATAAATTCACATCTAGACACATCATAGTGGGATTTCAGAAAATCAAAGAGAAAAATAAAACCTTAAAAGCTACCTGAGAAAAAAAGAGCTTACAAAAGAACAACAATTAGGCTGGCAGCAATCTACTTATAACAGTCAATGACAGGGACAATAGGATAACATCTTCAAAGAGCTGACAGAAAGTGAATATCAAATAAGAACTCAGTATCCAAGTTCTTTCATTTAATCTTTCATTCAAAACTGAGGACTAAATAAAGACATTTTGAGACAAGCAAAGAGTTTATACTGTTCTTGGATCTGATGGAAGAACTGAAAGAGATGTGTATCAGCCAGAAACAAATTGAATCCATGAAACAAGTGGGATTTAAGTCATAATAATCATTCAGAAATTACTACATAGTAGCAATAAATTTTCTTTGCTTTCAATGATTTTAGTATGCATTACCTGTGTCTCTTTTGTTGTGTATTATTTAGTATAGAGTTTCCATCTACAACTTTCTTATTTCTTATAGAGTAGGCCCTTTATACAGCCTCAGATATTTGCAAATACTCAATTTTTAAAAATGCTATCGTAGCACTTGGCAAGAATTAATAAAGATATCCAGAGAAGCAGGAAAAAAAAGATTTTTTAACATTTGAAAGCTGGATGATTGCCCCATGTTCACCTCCTAATGTCTGTATTTATATTGGTGTCCTAACTGAAAGGCAGGACACAACAGCAGGTCTTGGATATCCTGAGATGCTTACTAAGTGTTGGAACTGAAACTTTCAAATCCTGGGGCTCCAAGGCGATGTTGTATTTGTTGTATTTTAAAAGGGTGATGGGATTAATATTTGTTGAGCACTTACTATGTGTTATACACGTTAACATAAGGGCAATCCCTGAAAGAACCCTATATGGTAGGCATTATTATTCATATCTTATTGATGAGGCAATTGATATTCAAGAGATTACTTTTTCAAAGTCTCAATAGAAAAGGGCAGTGTTAGGATGTGACATGGAGAGATGTCACGGTATAGATGTCTCTCTTCTCATTCTTCACCCTATTAATTTTAAGGCTCCTCTGCTGTCTCTGTTTTCTGTTTGACCTTTATATTCTGGTATTTCTCTAAAGTTTTATTCTTGGCCCATATCTCACCTACTTGCCCTTGCAGGAGTGTTAAACAATCTTCCAGATCTACGTGTCTAGCCTGAATGGTCAGTGGTTTACCAGATGTCAAACAGACATGGCTTCTTCTTTCAGTCAGTTCATCTATTCATCCACTATTTATTGAAAGTTACAACATTATAGTTTTTGTCTTAAGCAAGGAGTATCAAATGTCACATAAGACATGGCATTGCCCTCAAGGATCCTTTAGTTTCAGTAGCTCAACCTGTTCAAACCCAATCCTCTCTTATGTCTTCATCATAGTAAGTGGAACCACCATCCATCCACGCCTGCAGGGTGTGCACTAGAAAGCCATCCCAATCTCTTCCCATTCTTCCATCCAGTAATGCAATTGACTTCTAAATCCTGCCAATTCCAACGTCCCCTCTTCAACCTCTCCCATGCCTTTGTTCATGCCCTCTTCACCTATTAACCCAATTACTACTGTTGCCTCCTTGATGCTTTCACTACCTGCTTCCCATTTGGGTTCAGTCTCTACATATGCCAGTGTAGGTTTAAGCACATTATTCCTTGGCTTAAATCCCTTGAATTGCTGTCCTTTATGTATAGGATAAGATCCACACTCTCCACATATCACACACAGCCCTATATAGCGAGGTTCTCATCTCCTGCAACCTGGTCCCCTACCTCTCAGCCCCTCAAAACCCACCATTGTGTCCCCCACTGCAACACAACCATTTCATGCTTCCATGACCTTCCTAACAGTATTCCTTTGGTCTGAAATGATGATTCTTCCTCCTTATACCATGTATGGGTAGATTTCATACAACCTACCAATCTTTAAATTTCAGCAAAATCATCACTCCTTTATTAGGCCTTCCTTGACTCTTCCAGGGAGAATCAACTATTCTCCCTTTATGAGCCCTAAAAGAATCTTACATATTTATATCACAGTTAATATTTTAATATTAATATAAATTACTGATTTATTTACTTAACATTTAATTTTAGTTAATTTAAATATTTGTATTAACATAAATTTATGATAGTAATATAATTTATTAATGTAATTAATAATTTTTAGGTGTTATAACATAATCTTTAAAAAAGTATTTACGTACATGTCCACATTTCTTTCCTAAATTCCTCATGGAAGGAGCTATGTATTATTCATTGTCACATCTCCAAGACCTAGCGAGTGCCTGGCATGGGTCCCATCTGTCTAATTCAGTCAATGTTTGTTGATGAACGAATGAGTGAAGATGTGATTCGGAAGCACTCGCCAGTACACCCTTGTAATGATAGGGCAGTAGGCCCCATAAAAGGCAGTTCACTGCTTTGTCTTTCCTGCTCATAGAAGAATATAAAAATACTCAAATATCTTCTGGAGTAGCTCAGCTTTGTAACTTGCTTCTCAAAGTCTACTCTGAAAACACAAAGAGCCCTTGATTGACGGCCGACCTGAAGCAAGTTCCCTTCTAAATCTATACCAACAAATGCTGGCAGTTTCTCCCTTGAAACACGGCTGTTACAAAACCGTCAATTTCCTTGTTAGAGTTGGATCAGGGTTTTGCTCATCTAATGTTAGAATTTATAATTGGAAATTCTGTTTCCTCTGCAAGCTGGCAAAGCAACAGTGCTCATCTGCTTGAAATCCTGAAAAGAGAAGTAAATAATAACAGTGGGGAAGAAGTTACTACTCACTGTAAAGGCTGCAGGTATTTCTAAGCTATTACTTTGAAGACTTAGCATGGGGAAGTATTAGCTTTACATACTGGGCTATGTATGTATTTGTTTGCCCTTCGAATGTTGAAGTTTTATTCCTTAGATCTACAGATGTATCTTCCTATTGTCCAAAATCTAGGGCTTTGCGCTTTCTTTTTTACCAGATGGTAGTGCTAAAATCATTTTCAAAGTGAATATTTTAGCTTTAAAAAAATAAAACATGAGATGGCATGTATGGAAAATTAGGCCAATTTAATTTTGTTCACTATTTTGTTAAACTTATTTTTAGAATATTTCACCAATCTGGACATTTTCACAGATATTTTTATCAGTTCAGCCTGTTGTGTATTACTTACCAGTCTGGTTGCTATGGCATGACAATGATTTTTATTATTCTTTTCCAAACAAATAATAACTTTTCTGTAACAATGCACTTAGGTTTTAAAAAGTGCATATTGCTCTCCAAGGCTGTTTTCAATTGTATAGACCAGCTGTACTTTAGCTTCTTACTATCTTTAATCTTCAGTGTTATTAGAAAAGGATTCGTGTCCTTGGGGACAGAGGGTTTTTAATTGAAACCCAAACCCCAGAGCACTAATAAAATATTCTTGTGATATAGCAATTTGAAGGTATTTAAAGGAAGAGAAGAGCAATAATTTGGTTCATTCAAAAAAGTGAATAAACTCTGACCCCAGTTTAGAGCTAGGAAACTAGATCCTATCTAGCAGGGAACCTGCTTTGATGTGTCTCTTCCCAAAGCATCTGCCCAGTAACCCCAGTTTAGCATTTGATCACTCCCCTGTGTACACCACTCCACCACTGAATCATAGTCTTCCAAGGACAGGGACTCGGAGGGGTCTTATAAATCTCGGTGTGCCCACAGAGTAGAGCATTGGACGGGGCGCTGGCGAGTGTTCAGTGAGGGCCCCACCTCTGAGTGGTGGATCAGGTCTGTAAAGCACAGAGGGCTTCCCTTAGGCTTCTCCCTTCGGTCCCTCCAACCTCCCAATCCAGTGAATGGAAAGTGCAAAGAGTAGCCCAGAAAAAAAGAACGAGATCTTGTTCTTTACAGCAACATGAATGGAGCTGGAGGCTGTTATCCTTAGCAAAGTAATGCAGGAACAGAAAACCAAATACCGCATGTTGTCACTTATAAGTGGGAACTAAATGATGAGAACACATGGACACAAAGAGGGGAACAACAGACGCTGGGACCTCCTTGAGGGTGGAGGGTGGGAGGAGAGAGAGGATCAGAAAAAATGACTATTGAGTAGTAGGCTTAGTACCTGGGTGATAACATAATCTGTACAACAAACCCCTGTGACATGAGTTTACCTGTATAACAAACCTGCGCATGTATCCCAAACCTAAAATAAAAGTTCAAAAAAAGAAAAGCCTGGAACAAAGCTCCTGACCCAGGAACCTCTCTGGCCTGTCGCATCCTTTTGTCATCACCGCTGGCTGGGGCTAGAGAGCAAGGTGGCAGATGCATTATGCTTCCATCTTTCTAGTGTTCCTGAAGTTTCCTCTCCAGGAAGACCTACATCAGAACTCCTTCAGTCCGATGGCTCTCAGACCTACCCTCTCTTTCTGTTTAAATGACATTCAATTAGAGGGAGCCCCTCCTGTCTCTTGGCTTTCTGTCTGCCTTGTGTCTGACACAGTTGTGTGGAATCATTTAGCCTTTCAGAACTTCTTTGTAGGGAATGAAAGCTGTTAAAGACTACAACAAGTTGAGTGACAAAATAATATAATCCTAAATGCTTTCTACAACTACGTCTATTCAGAAAAATGTGCATATCTGTGCTTTTAAGTGTGGTCTCAGGGCTGCCTTATGACTTTTGTGGATCGTAGACACTTTCGCCATTGCAGGTCCATTCCTCCATAACAAATATTAAATATTGTATCTTCTGACTGTTGGCTTAAAGACAATATAGTCCAGACTAGATTATATATTTTTCTTCTGGTTTTAGAAGAAATTAAAACATTTTCATGGGCCCTTACATGGGACCCATATGGACCCTGGGTACTGAGCTTCCCGTGCCTAATGGAAAAGTCAGTCCCGTGAGGTCTAACTTTAGCTACAGGCTGGGCGCAGTGACTCATGCCTGTAATCCCAGCACTTTGGGAGGCTGAGGCGGGTGGATCACCTGAGGTCAGGAGTTCGAGACCAGTCTGACCAATATGGTGAAACATTATCTTTACTAAAAATAGAAAAATTAGCTCGGTGTAGTGGCATGCGCCTGTAGTCTCAGCTACTTGCAAGGCTGACACAGGAGAATTGCTTGAACCCGGGAGGCAGAGGTTGCTGTGAGCCAAGATTGCACCACTGTATTCCAGCCAGGGCAACAGAGCAAGACTCCGTCTCAAAAAATAAAATAAATAAAATAACTTAGCTATGACTTGCATAAAGTACTCAGATCTTACCCTAGGTAACCAAAACTCAGAATGAGATCAGGGACGTTTCCAGCATCCCCACTGGGTCCCCCGTCTCCATCCCAGTCAATCCTACCTCTACCACGTCAAGTAGTTTTGCTTGTTGTGGCTTTATTAAGTGGACTTGCACAGTGTATACTATTATGTCTGGCTTATTTTGCTCAACAGAATATATGCGATTTGTTCATGATGCTACATATAATACAAAATCATTCTCTTTTATTTCTGACACAACATTTTATTCTCCTGTTAATGGATATTTATGTTTGCAGTTTTAGGGTGCTGTGAAAAAATCTGCTGTGGACATTCTTGCACATGTATTTTGGTGGAAAACATGCTCATTTCTCTTGGGTATATACCTAGGAGATTTATAAAATATGTTTTCAGAGTGAGAGTTAAGAGTGTTTCCAAGTCAAGGTGGAACATTAGTTTTCCTTTTACGTAAGGTTTGATTTCTTAGCATTTGTTCTGACAGTAGTGCTAAAGTTCACTGACCCAGGCTTTGAGATATACTAGAGAAGCGGTTCTCAAAGTGTGGTCCCAAAACCAGTAGCATAGATATAATCTGAAAACTCGCTAGAAAATGCAAAATCTTAGGCTCTACTCCAATCCTACTTTATTAGTCCATTTTAAGACTCCTATTAAGAACTGTCTGAGACTGGGTAATTTATAAAGAAAGGAGGTATAATTGACTCACAGTTCTGCATGGCTGGAGAGGCCTCAGGAAACTTACAATCATGACAGAAGGCAAAGGGGAAGCAGGCACCTTCTTCACAAGGCAGCAGGAGAGAGAGAGAGCTGAGGAAACTATCAGATCTCATAGAGCTCCCTCACTATCATGAGAACAGCATGGAGAAAACTGCCCCCATGATCCAATCACCTCCCACCAGGTCCCTCCCTCAAAACATGGGGATTACAATTTGAGATGAGATTTGGGTGGGTACACAGAACCAAACCATATAACGTATGGAATCAGTAACTTTGGGAATGGGACCCAGAAATCTGTGTTTTAACAGACTCCTTGGGGGTTCTGATGGAGCTTAACCAAGCCTCACACTAAAGTTTGAGAACCACTGTTTTAAATGTGAGGACCTGAGGCTCCTATCTTGGCCCCCAACAGATAGGCTTGGGGCCTGTCAGGGCAGTTAACACAAGCACTGCATTTTCTCTCAGCTGTTGGATGTTATTTTAATGGAGTGAGGAATAGAGGTAATTATCAAAGGAGAGCACGTAGAAACTTTGCAGATTTTTAAGAATAAGATGATACCTGTATCAATCTGTCAGAGTTCAATCGGACAAGCAGAACCACTGGGATGCACACACACACAGTGATGGCTAATTTTATGTGTCAAACTTGGTTAGGCTATGATGCCCAGTTGTTTGGTGAAGCATCTGTCTGGATATTGTGGCAAAGGAATTTTTAAAATTTGATTAATATTCAAATCAGGAGACTTTGAGTAAAGCAGATTACCCTCCATAAGGTGAGTGGGAGGTCTTCAATTACTTGAAGGTCTTCAGAGAAAAGATTGAGGTCCCCCAAAGAGGAAGGAATTCTGCCTCCAGACTCAAAACTGCAACATCAACTCTTGCTGGAATTTCCAACCTGTTGGCCTGTCCTACAGATTTCAGACTTGCCAGCACCAAAGCCCCACCTCAATTGTATTAACGACTTCCTTAAAATAAATCTCTCTCTGTATGTCTACACATAGATACGTAATACAGACACACATACACCCCCTATTTGTCCTGTTTCTCTGAAGAACACTAATATATATATATATGCCTGCCTGCCTGCCTGCCTGCCTGCCTGCCTGCCTGCCTTCCTTCCTTCCTTCCTTCCTTCCTTCCTTCCTTCCTTCCTTCCTTCCTTCCTTCCTTCCTTCCTTCCTCCTTTTCTGTTTTCCTCCTTTTCTTTCTCTCTGTCTCTCCTTTCCTTTCTCTCTCTCTCTCCTTTCCGTTTCCCTTTCCCTTTCCCTTTTCCTTTTCCTTTTCCTTTCCTTTCCTAGCTTGCTAGGCCTGCCATAACAAAGTACCACACACTGAGTAGCTTAAAGAACATAAGTTTCTTTTCCTGAAGTTCTGGAGGCTGAAAATCTGAAATCTATGTGTCGGCAGGTTTGGTTTCTCCTGAGGCCTTTCTTCCTGGCTGCAGATGGCCACCTTCTCATTGTACCTCTCTCTGTATTTCCTGATACAGTTGACTCCTGAACAATGTGGGTGTTAGGAGCACTGACCTCCCTGCACAGTTGAAAATTCTTGTATTACTTTTGACTCCCCGAGAATTTAACTACTAATAGTCTACTGTTGACCGACAAGCCTTACCAATAACATAAACAGTCAATTAACACATATTTTATGTTACATGTGTTATATACTGTATTCTTACAATAAAGTAAGCGAAAAGAAAATGTTACTAAGATAATCAAGGAAAATATATTTACTATTCATTAAGTGTAAGTGGATTATCATCCTCATTATCTTCTCATTGAGTAGGCTGAGGAGGAGGAGGAGGAAGAATTGGTTTTGCTGTATCAAGGGTAGCAAAGGTGGAAGAGGTGGAAGGCGAAGCAGGAGAGGCAGACACACTCGTAATTTTTATTGAAAAAAAATGTGTAAGTGGACCTACACAGTTCAAACTTGTGCCATTTCAGGGTCAACTGTATGTTTTTCTTTTAAGGGCGTCTGTCAGATTGAACACTGACAGCCTCATTTTGACTTAATCAGCTCTTTGAAGGACTGGTCTCCAAATAGAGTCACATTCTAAGGTACTGGGGTCTAGGGCTTCAACATATGAATTGTGGGGAGATACAGTTCAGTCTCTTGACTCATCCATCCTCTCTCTATGATCTATCCATCTGAGTTTGTGACAGGGATTTGACCTTCTGCAATCATGGGGCCTGCTTAAGCAGCCTTTGGATGGCTGTAGCCTTTGCCTCTGGCACTGGAGCTTAAAGTCCACATGTCAGAAAGTGAAGATGGATGTAAACAGGGATCAAGAAGAAGTTAGAATTCACAGCATGAGTCCCATGCAGATGGACCAAAAACTATGCCATTTTTGATGACTTGGACCATAGTGACAAGGATATCCTGCAGAACCCAGGGCCCTGGGAACTAAACGCATATCTGGACCAGGCAAGGGAGAAGAGCTGCAGCCTCAGCTGCTGCGTCAGAGCACTGAGGCGAGTCAGCAGATCAGTAACAATCTGTGTGAGGTACAGAATGGCTACTCCTCCCCTTCTGCCTCCAAGTCTCCCAAATAATGTTTCTTATGGCCCACCCAAATCAGAAACATACAGGGAGGGATTTCTGAGAAATGAAGCTCAACCTAGCCAAGCTGACATGTCACAAAGCCACCACAGCACCCTTACTGGCTCATAGAATCAGCTGAGACTCCGCATTCAATTTTAGAGTAGTAGGTATCTCAGATGAAAATGTGCAAACTTTCTTCTTCAAACATGCTCTAAAGGTCCTGGGATTTGGAGACAGAAGACCTGGCTTTAAGTTCCAATTCTTCCCCTGTGTTATTTGGAAAAATCATTGAAGTCTTTATTGAGTGCCTTAACTTCTCGGATGCTCAGATTCAGCATCTGTAAAATGAGAATAGTATTGTTGGTAGAGGGTTGGCAGACTTCCATGATACAATACGTGTGAGGTTTTTGTTGTTGTTTTTCTGTTGTCCTTAAAATTGCAGACACTAAAATCAATCCTGCTTTGCTTTGCTTTTTGATGATAGTGTGTGCTGATGCAGCGTACAGGCAAGTCTTTTTCAGAGAGCATTGACACATGCCTACTTTTATAAACTCATTTTCTCTTCTCACCTGACTTGCTGGAGAAATAGGAAATTCATAGGCTACTTTTGAGCAGGAAGTAGAAGACAAGGTGCAGGAAAAGACAGGCTCTTAGTGAGGGATTTTATAATATGTAAAAAGATTTCAATATAGCACCCATTCCACCTTCAATATTATTATACAACTATATTTTAATTGTCCATATTTTGCTTGCAAAGCTGCTTGGGGACAGGAACTCAAGTGCCTAGGACTTCCCCTAGCATAAAATAGTGCTTCCAAAACTTTTATAGTGAACTAAGTGAGAATTCATTGCTTTACAGCTATCTTTGCTTATAATCTGTAGTAAAAAATAGCTACAAAACCACATACATATATTCTGTCTAGAGAGATGACTTTTTAAAAAAAATTTTTTAAAAGCTTGGCTACCCTTTTTAGTTGTATATGTCTGCTATCTCCTCTACAATGTGTTCACCAAGGTGAACACATAGTAAGATGCAAGCCAGGGAGAAATCCCTCCCCAGGAACCCAGTCTGGCAGCACCTCAGTCTTGGATTGCCTAGCCCACACAACTGTGAGAAATAAAGGTCTGTTGTTTAAGTCACCCGTTAAAGTATTGTGTTAGAGCAGCCTGGGCTAAGATATCTAATAATAACGGCTTGAGCTCTGATGTTCAAATATTAGCTCTGCCATTTTCCTGATGAGTTTCTGAGTGTTTCTGAACCTCAGTTTCCTCAGCTGGAAAATGAGGATACCACTGGTACGTCCCTCATTGTAGAGGGTAATGCTCAGGGCTGGTAAACCTGGCGCATGCTGAACATGCAACAGATCTCTGGTGTGGGTGGAGGCACCATGTTTTAAGTGCCTGCCCTACAATTAGCTGTGATTTACACCAGGAACCTAAAATTTCAGCTTCCTATTTTTCTGATTTCTGGATGAAATTATCTTTATTTTCTTCTAAAAGGAAAACAAAAAGATGCCTTAGTTCCGTGGAAGGCTGCTCTGAGGCGTATTCTGCTAAGTGGCGTCCAGACAGAACACGGAGAAGCTCCTTGATTGCATCTCTCCCCTGCCTTATTGTTTTCTGCTGCTCTTGACACTCCGCTGTTCGGGCTATTGCAAGGTTAGAAGGATGCTCATGACCAGTGGGACAGAGTCCTTTTCACATGGCCTTGAGGATGAGTGCTTCTGAAATCTAACAAGTAAGTAATAAACAGGCAGTTCTCAGAGCAAGAGGCTAAGACTCCTGCTTCACTCGGAGGGAACACAAAGCTTTGCAGGGGTGGGTTACAGGTTTCCACATCATGAGGCAAGTATCACCTTTTACCAAGAAAATGTCCTGGTATTTCCTCCTATGTTCAGTAGAGTATATTGATTTAAAGTTTTATAGGACTGCATAATTATGTTTTATCACAAAGAAAAAATTGAAGTCATAATAAAATAGTTAAAATACACACGTTGGCTGAAAGTGGTGGCTCAGGCCTGTAGTCTCAGCACTTTGGGAAGCTGAAGTGGGAGGATCACTTGAGACCAGAAGGTTGAGACCAGCCTGGGCAACATGGCAAGACCCCCATGTCTACCAAAAATTTTAAAAACTAGCTGGGCGTGGTGATACACATCTGTAGTTCCAGCTGCTTAGGAGGCTGAGGCAGAAGGATCACTTGAACCCAGGAGGTTGAAGCTGTAGTGAGCCATGGTTGTACAATTACACTCCAGCCTGGGTAACAGAGCAAAATCCTGTCTCAAAAAAAGAAACAGACAGACAAATACATACTCTGTACTTTCTGCCCAGTTTTGCTGTGAACCTAAAACTGCTCTGGTTTTTTTTTTTAAAAACCAGAATTTCCTAAATACTTATGATTATAAAACTTAATCACAAGTAACATACTAGGCATAGTAAGTTTAAACTTCTCTCCAAATTGGTCAAACATGTGTTCTCTACATTTAGGGAAAGTAACACGTAAGCGTTTACACACACACACATGCCAATAACATACTGGTTCAAGGAAGCACCACATTTAAGTGCTTTAAGTGTTTGCTTATGATACAACTTGACAAATGACAGGAATGGTGGGAATTGCAGAAAGGACGGCAGGCCAGTAGGGTAAAGTGCTTTTGATCTGGGAAATGTGCAACACCTCTTGGTTAATTAGACCATAGAAAGAGCTGTGGAACGGGCACCCTATTGCTTAACACCCTGTGGCACAGACTCATTAGCTTTGTGAATTTCCTTGGATTGATTGTTGGAGCTATAACCTTAAGTTATTCCCTAATAGTAATTCTTTGGATCAGATATTGAGCCTTTACTTTAAACCTAGAACTGCATTTGTTATTACTAATCCTCGCAGCAGCCCTAAGAGGTCAAGTATTTGCATCATTTAGCGTTCTTTGTGGTAAGCAACAGAAACCAACACTAGTTAATTTTACCAAAAAAGGAATTTGGAATTTGTCAGGCTTGCAAGGAGGGGGACAGTTTAACATACAGGCTGCAAGGAAGAACAAGTACCAAAGCAATTCGGGGGGTTTTATGAGCAGGAACAAATGAACAATTTGTTCAGGCAGTCTCCAGTGGCTTTTGGACCCTGGCTCAGTCCTACAAATGATGGAGTGGTGGGGTGGGGGGTGGTGTCCTATTGTCCTGGCCTGAGTCACTCTTAGCCCTTAGAGTACTTTGATTGACAGTCCCCTCAAAGATTGCATGAAATGGGGATAGGCATTACCCAACAAAGGGAAATGCGGGAGGCTATAACCAGAAGAGGCAAGGAAAAGATGCAGCAAAGGCAAAGATCAAATATATCTTCCATAATATCACCTTAATGTAAAGATGGAGAAAGAGGTCCAATGTTTAGTTATGGTCAAATGCCAAGGCACATGTGTCAGTGACAACTCTGAGATAGGAACCTCTGTCTGCCCAATGCCCAAGAACCTGCTATTCCCCTTCTCCCTTCCTCTGTCAAGCCCTCTCTATGCTACAGAGCATAATAGCACAGAGGTGACATCCACTTTCCAGAACATCCACAGGCTTGTGTTTATAAACATTTTGGAACTCTTCTGGGGAAATGCTTGGTTTCCATAGAAAGGAGTCAGCAACACTGTGTCTGATCTTCCTTTCACGCATTTCTACTTTTTTCTTTCGTGCTACCTCAGTTTTAATTTCCTTTGCTGTACCCGTGTGGCCCTTGTCCTCAATGTAAACAAGTTGGGAGCAACTGATGAGTGGAACTGATGAGTGGAGCAACCACACTCCAGGTTGACGAGGGGAGCGTGGTAAGCACGGGAGGAACCCATCCAGCAGGATGCAGCCTGGATCTATTTTGGTGGTCTCCGTGGGAACAGGGACGAGGCAGCTCAGCCGAGCTTCTCTACTTGGCTCTTCTCTTCTTTTATTCCTTTCCACTCTAGCTGTCTTTCTGTCTCTGAAAATAATAGTTCCAAGTAACCAAGCTTTAGGTGGTGTCGCTAGCCAGAAACATCCGAGGCTAACTAGACAGGAAGCAAAGTGTTCATTTTGAATTGAAAATGAGAAATCTAGGCCTATTTCAGGAGTTGGTAGTTGTGGGGTGGTGACTAAGTGTACAAGTTTAAGCTGATTTCTTACCCAATAACAAACATCAAATAGGTGAGCAGTGGCTTCGTCAACTTCAAAAATGTGCCTGGACTAATGATCCAAGAGAAAAATGCTGTTCTGTTATTATGAAACACAATATACACAGATTTATACAACACTAAAAATTCCTGGTTGATAGTTAATTTCAATATGGTTAATTCTATTTAAAAATTACACAAATGAGTTGTTTGGTTTTACTGGTCATTGAGTTAAAAGTGGTACAGTTTGGGCTATGGCTTTAGTTCCTATTATTAGAAGAGACAATGTCTGTCATGTAGCTAGTGCAGTGACCAGAATATGGAAGGTGCTCAGTAAATGCTTGTTTCATTCCCTTTGTAGAATAGAGTAAACTTTAATTAATCATGGTTCATATCCTCATATACCTCACTGTTCTTATTTTTAAATGTTTCTTAACTATCTATCAGGGGCCAAACACATCATTCTCCTTTCTGGGATCCATCAGTGCTTTTCATCAGCTCCTGATGTCTTACCACTCAACGTGTGGTCCATGGACCAGCTGCAGCAGCGTCACCTGAGAGCTTGCTGGAGCCAGAGAAACTCAGGTCCTAGCCCAGACCTCCCGAATCAGAATCAGATATCGAAGTAATTTGTATACATTTGTATACATACTGGAGTTGGAGAAGCACTGACTTGCTGGATGAGGCTCAAGCCTCTTAACGCTGGAAGAAGATTTCTCTCCTGACTCTCACTCCAACTCCTGCCATTTCCTTCCTTGGGATTTGAACTGAAATTCCCCAGACACACAAAGCTGTTTCCTGTCTCTGGGCTTCTCCTGTGCTATTCTCTTTGCCTGGGATATATTTCTTCTTTTATGTCTCATTAATGGTTACTCTTTAAGACATGCATTCATTTTTCACTCTTTCTGTATGTATTTATTAAATACCTACAATGTTCCAAGCAGTATGCTCAGGTACCCTCTCTAAGAAAGACCCCACTGAGAATGGTGACCCTCCTTTCTGACTCTAAGGGGCCAGGGATAACTCTGTCATTGATTTATTGTAGACGGCCTTCCAGAGTTCTCTTCATCTCCCCTGTACTTAGGATACTTCCTGGTCTTCAGGAGATGCTCAGGCAGTGTTTTGTTGGATTGAACTATTGCACTTAAAGGAACTAGTGATTGGGCTTGGACCACTAGGTGATCTCCGAAGTTATTCTTGACTCAAAGTGAGTATCTGCTTTGCCCACAGACCACATCCATACACTGTCACTAGCCAGGTGCCCAAGGATGACTTCTCTCTAATTCACCCAAGGGCTCTGTATTGGCCAGGAGCAGTAGTGACAGATTCCCATATTCATTTATATATTGAACAAATTGGAGAGTTGAGAGTGTCACAGGGAGAAAGGACTCAGCATAGAGACCTGAGAAGATGATCACTGTGAAAGGCACAAAATGGTCTTGTGGCTGTGGTCTCTTTGCCAAGCCTCTTCCAGTGGTAGTTACCCTGCCCTTAATCTGAGCTGCATGCCATCTTGTGAATTAGTGACTGGAGTCACATTTCCTACTGGTTCCCCTACCCTATAGAGAGGCATGCCTGTGGGCAGTCCCAGTGATGGTGACCACTTAGGGGATGGCATCTTTGTTGGCGCAGAGAGATAGTCACAGGGGGTAATGAAAACAAAGACTTTGCAGTGATGAGCAGAAACAGTGGAGGGACATGACATAAATGATTAGAAATAAAGTAAATGATTAGAAATAAATAAATAGAGTAAGTCAATGAGAGGTGGAAGAACCTACTTAAAACTTGGACCGTGGAGCCAGGCTGAGTCCAGAACCTAGCTCTGCCCGTTAGGAGATGGACGATCTTGAGCAAGCCATTAAATGTTCTGTGCTGGAGTCTCCATCTGCAAAGTGGGAATAATAATAGCACATACCTTATGAGGATTAAACAAATTATTATTCATGAAGTACTTGGAATAGTGCCTGACGCGTTACAAGCACTATATTGTTTAACAACTAGAAACCATACAATTGCTTGAAAATAAAATTCAACGCCTCATTCTCTTTTTATTGTGTAGCCTTCATGCTGGAATTCACAGTACTTCACAGGCTTTCCCTGGGTCTGTGATGGGAGTGTGTACATCTTTAAGTCGTTGAGCAAGGCTTCAAAAAACGGAGCAAAAGGGAAACAGCTGCTTTGCTTTCGAAACGATTTGCCAAGCTCACATAGTTAAGTTTAATGACTGGGTGTTTTAAACCCTAGAGAACAATGTAATTTGTGTCATTACTGCTACAAAGGATGACTTTTGGTGAGCATTTCCTCTTGGTTGACTAAAAACCTAATTTGAACAAAGGAAGCAAAAACAAACACAAATATAGTAATGGAAAAACTCTAGGCTTTGGGGAAAGATTGGTCCTGTCATATCTTCTCAGGACAAAATAAAAATAACATTGACACCTGCAAAGTTATTTTTCTCAGCAAATATTTTAATTTGTAAGTAAGATTTTTGTGGAGGACTACTTATAATTCTAGGAAGTGGGAAACTGGTTCAAGAGGAGGAGGGCTGGAAACCAGTATCAAATGTCTATTATGTGCTTCACTTACAGTATATCTTTTAATCCTCTCAAAACTCTGAAAAGGAGATATTTTCCCTGTTTTACAAGGGAATACCAAGGCTCAAAGAGATTAAGTAACTTAAATGAGTTCATACAAATAGTAAGTTACGTAACTAGAATTTGACTCTATGTCTGCCTGACTCTAAAACTTATGCCTGCTTCAAAAAAAAAATTTGTAATGGAAACAAAGCATGCATATTTGAGTTTCTTCCATGTAGCTGCTAGGCATCAACTATTAAATGCTTGTGAAGTTCCAATATATGTAACATTTATCCTCAAGGAAGACAGAGATATTGCTTCAAAATAATCTCTGCATTTTGATAGTAATCATGGGAAATAACGATGATGATGATGATAACTGCAATGACAACAATGACAATAATGACAAAAACTATGGAAGATAAGACAACAATCAGCCAATGACCTCATCTTGGATTGGAAGCCTCAGTTTCCTCATGGTAGCACGAGAAATTCCAACTACTCAACAAAAATGAGTATCTTGTGATAAAATTCAAAAAGTGATGAAGGGTGTTACTCATAAGGGGAGTAAGAGGTCTTGTAGTAATCCTATGTAAGTGACTCATACCAGCCGACAGCTTGCTGACAAGGGCTTGTTTAACTGGGCATAGGTTCTTTGTAACATACACGTTTCCTATTACTATAACTCTCTAGATCAAGAAATCACTTATTCCAGAAAAGACAGGAAACAATTTTCTTCTTCTTGACATTGAGCCAGTCAATCGAGTCTGCAAATCAACCACAGAGCACTTCCCTTTAGTTACTGTTGTTGAACACAAAGTGTTTGTGTGTGTTTAGAATAGGCTTGCAAGTATCTATAAGGAAGGATCCTGGACCTTCACTGTAGAATAATCCTGGGGTCAGATGCTATACATTCTTCCTACAGTTACCATGTCAACACTACTTGATAGGATCAGAGGGGCCCATGGAATCCTAAAAAGAGAGGTGCTCTAAGTTTGGAAAAGCTGGAGGATAGCCTGGTCTTAACATGTTCCCACTTGGTTTTTGACTTTGAGCAAACTATTGAGAGGATGAGGTGAATTAATGTATTTTACAATACGTTTTGAACTGAAAAAGCATTATATAATGTTTAATGAATAGAAACAGATTGTGATGTACTGGACTTTTTTTCCCTGCTATGCCCTTCTTTTTCCTACCAGAACTTCTACCATGCTCCTCCACCATCTAGGAAAACAAGAAATGAAGTTTCCTGGAGAGCTTGGATTTCCCTACGGTAAATCCTTCAAAAGTTGCATTTGGGTACTTGGAATAAAGTTCATTGAATTTGCTTAAATATGCATATTTCAGAGTGAAAAACTGAGAAATAGTTGGCTCTGCTGGGAAAAAGTCACACAACTATACTGATGAGTATCATGATTTGGGCGACTCTGCCTTCTCCTCTGGTCCTAATTAATCCTCCCAATTTGCAAAACAGCAACTGCAAACCTTCTCTTTTTCCCTCAATCTCCTTCCCCACCTCCTCTTACACACTCTTGGCAGATGCCTATGACTTCTACCCCTTATTGGAAATAAAAGCCACCAGGCAGATTTATTCCCAGCTTCCAAATTCCAAACCTACAAACCACGTGCTTTCCATCCACCCCATCATTTCCTTCAGAGTAAAATTCCAATACAGAGATCCTTTCTCCAACTAAGTTTCTATATCCCGTTCCTTTCCAACACCCCAAAGAACCTCATTATATCGATTATGCCTTCTCTCACCTTGCCCCTTAACCCTCTACTTTCCTTAATGGATCATTTCCATCAGCACCCAATCACTGAATACCAGCATCGTCAATCTGAAAGGAAAAAGAAAAGTACAGGAGAATTCCCCCATTGATAGGACAGTTCCCCCCCGCCCACCCTTGGCTGCCTTAGCATTCTCCCCTCTGCTTCCATGACATCCACATGTCATAGTACTCTGCAATTTGGCTTCTGTTTTCAACATTCTGCCAAAACTCCTCTTGCTTGGCTCATGGATGTTCTTGTTGCTAATTTCCTTAGAATGTCTTAAGTCCTTATCTTGCATGATCCCATAGTAACTCTCAGCACAGTCACCCACTTCTTGAAACATACATTTTCCTGTGTTTTGCAATGCCATACTCTTCCTGTTTGTCCTGCTGCTCCAGCTACCCTGGTTCAGTGTCTTTTGAGGAAGGACTCCAGCCACCACTTAAGCTTGTTTGTCCCTTGACCTCCATTACAATGGGAATGCTTCTAACTCCAAATCCTTGTGTCTGGCCAGACTCTCTTCTGAACACCTCCTGTGTCTACATGTCTGGTGGATTCTACTCAGCATGGCCAGAACCAGGCTCATCATTTTTTTTTTTTTTTGCCCTAAAGCTGCTCCTCCTCTATTACCAGTAACAACTTGTGCAGGTCAGTTCCTCACACAAACACTTCTAGTGCTTTCCCGTTATCCTCAAAATGAAATCCAGGCTCCATATGTCTTTTAGGAAGCTTTAGGCCCTGTGCACCTCCATCTTCAGGCTCTTGACCTTGACACTGTGTGAAACTCTGTGCTCCAGCCATTTTGACTAATTATGGTGCCCCTGACATCTCATTTTCTCATCCACTTCTGTGTCTTTGCACAGGCTAGTCCTTCTACCTTGAACGCTCTTCCCAATCCCACTGCTGTTCTGTTGCTAACTCCTCCTCATCCCTAGATTTCATCTTAATCATTGTTTATTTCAGAAATCAATTATAAGCCTTTCTATGCACACTGGATTTTCCCCAGTAAACCATTTGCTGCATTAATCTTGCTAGTTTAAGGGAAATGACAAAATTAGGATGCTACCAGCAGTTACAAACTGAGTAGTCCTTGGTACTCCTTCTCATCTTCTCTCCTCTGTTTTCCCCTCTTGGGGTAGCCGAGTCACCCTTATGCTTTTGTGGCACTTCCATTCTATTTCAAATATTCTTCTGTATTTGTCTGATGTTAAGAGAAAAATCTTAAGCCAAATTAAATTTAACAGAGTTCAACTGAGCAAAGAATGATTCATGAATCGGAAAGTCCCCTGAACCAGAGCAGGCTCTGAGACACTCCAGTGCTACCACATGGTTGAAGATTTCTGGACAGAAAAAGGAAAGTGACTTATAGAAAACAGAAGTCAGGTACAGAAACAGCCAGATTGTTAACAGTTTCACATTTGCCTTATGTGAACCCAGTTTCAACAGTTGGCTGCCTTTGGTTGGCCCAAACTTGATGGTTGGCACATGAGTAAATTTATAGCCTGTTTATACAATCCGTTAAGTTACAGTTTACTATGTACAGAGAAAGCTTTAGGCCAGACTTAAAATATGTAAGGAAGCAGCTGTAGGCTAAACTTAACACTGAACGCTAGGCCTTGAGCTGCTAGGATGGTGCTGGAGATTTAAAGCAGTCCATACATGTTTGTTGAACTGAACTGACACGAAACACAATTTGTTATGGCTCCATAGTACCCCCTTATTGACATGGGTAGTAGATACTGTAATTGACTTAGCTATTCTCCTATTTTAGACATTAAGGTTTTGTTGTCGTTGAGTTTTATGAGTAATTCTGTGATGAAGATCTTTGTGATTTAAGCCTGTTTCCATTGTTTCCGATTATTAACATGATTAGCATGAGTCCTAAAAGTGGAGTTACTCAGAAAAAGCGTATGATCATCTTAAAGTCTTTGACATACATTGTCAAGTTGCTTTCCAAAATTATTGCACAATTAAAATTACCATTTACATGACCATTGAGAACTTGCATTTCAAACCTTTATGTAGTGTGCATACACATCTGAAAACATCTCATTGGAGGAGTCACAATAGCTGCCTGAGTGTATTGTTTACCATCACTGAGAATGTTGACTGAGTGGGGAATATTGTGGACTGTGAAGGGCTTGAGGAGCTGAAATCCTGCAAGTCAGTAAAACAAAATAAAGAACATTTAAAGGCCCTGCATAGAGAGTGCAATCTACCAGCAGGCAGTAGAAAAGGACAAAATTCAGGGGCTGCGATGGTTAATACTGAATGTCAACTTGATTGGATTGAAAAATACAAAGTATTGATCCTAGGTGTGTCTGTGAGAGTGTAGCTAAAGGAGATTAACATTTGAGTTGGTAGTCTGGGAAAGGCAGACCCATTCTTAATCTGGGTGGGCACAATCTAATCAGCTGCTAGCATGGCCAGAATATAAGCAGGCAGAAAGATGTGTAAAGAGAGACTGGCCTAGCCGCCCAGCCTACATCTTTCTCCCATGCTGGATGCTTCCTGCCCTCGAACATCAGACTCCAAGTTCTTCAGTTTTGGAACTTGGTCTGGCTCTCCTTGCTCCTCAGCCTGTAGATGGCCTATTGAGGGACCTTGTGATCATGTGAGTTAATCCTTAAGAAACTCATATATATATTCCCTTAGTTCCATCCCTCTAGAGAACCCTAATACAGGGGCTGAGAGTTTTTAAAATTTTTTTGTTCATTTCTTCCTCAGCTACCTCAACACAGAATATTGATTGCTAATAATGAATGTCAAAGGTTATCATGCAATGTGTAGATAAAGCAAAAAGACTTCTTTCAGTTTATTTCATTGTCACTAGAATGATGACATTTGTTGGGTCATCTGTTATCAGTCACAATAGCTCTGTCACTAGCAATCACATTAGAATGTTGAGACATAAGAAACATATGAATCTCCCACGTCGGTGACTAACAATTTGGTTCTCCTTATTGTTCAGTTAGGATATCTCCTCTACCTAATGACCTTTTCCCTCATTCTTCTTGTTTGTTCCCTATTGCACCAGCCACCCTGGCTCAGTCTCCTTTGAGGACTCCTGCCCCTTGTTAAGCTCTTTACCTCCTTGGCTTCTTCTATTACGATCTGAATGCTTGTAACTCCAAATCCATGTGCCTGGACAAGCTCTCTTCTGAACACCTTCTGGATCTACCTGCCTGGTAGACTCTACTCATGTCTGATCCAACAGCTAGCCATCGGTCCTGGGTGCCCTGGCCCCAGCCGGGCCTCCCACGCCGTTCTGCAGTATGATAGAGGCCACAGGCCAAGTCTCACATTGGCTTGCTTGTGGACTTCAGCCTCATTCCATGCAGAAAAGGGATTGAGATTATCAAATGACAGGATGGAGCCTTGGTCGATAGGAGAGGTTATTTAGACAGAAATGGTGATTAGAGAGCAGAACACAAAGACGGAAGATGAGTGTCCTCTCAGGGAAGGACGCTTAGACCCTAAATGGTCGGTGGTGATAAGGGTAGAAAGAGAAGGACTAATAGAGGTACCATCTGAGCATGGTCTATGTCTACGCACAGGCCAACTATTTTGAAATAAATTTAATTCAACAAATATTTTTTCAATGTTAAAGACTGTGCCAGGAATACAATGAGAACACAATCCTTGCCCTCAAAAAGCTCTTAGTCTACTAATGTAGATAGATGTAGTATATAAACCAGTAAAAATAGAATGCATTAATGAAAGAAGCATGGAAGAAAGTTGGGAATGCTTGCCTGTTAGAGGGCCAGAGAGGTGACATATAAGCTACATTTTCTCAATAGTCATTTTCAGGGTTAACAAATGGAGGAAAAGAAAAGAACTTTTGCAAAGTCATGAAGGAGAAAAAGACCATGAAGTGTTTGGGAACCATATGCAGTCTGGTATTGCTGAAGAGTAACATGCAAAGCGAGGATTATGAAGGTATGATTACAATGTGAAACTGGAGCAGTTTTCCTGGATGAGTTGACAAAGGGTCCTGTGGAAAGCACAGTTTCATCTGTAGGAAATCAGTAACTGGAGAATGGCTGGAAGGAATGGGCCTGCACTTAGCAGAGGTTGGGAGTGCAGATTCTGGGATCAGACAGCTGGCATTGATATTCTAGACCTGTCAGGTCTCAGCTCTGTGCTTTGGGCAAGTTTCTTAGCCTCTCAAAGCCTACGTTTTCTCAGTTTTATAAAACAATATAGTAAGCGTGTCTATGTCATCGATTTGTTGTAAGGGTTAAATGAGACAATGCCTAAAATCAAGGTATTAGTATTATCATTGCCATTATCATTTCTTTTTTTTTTTTTTTTTTACTACTACTGGGTTTTCATTGCAAAGGATGATTTTTAAAGGGAGAGGAAAAATGGAAGACACAACTAGTTAAGAATCTATTGCAGTATTCCAGACCAGATGGGGAAAGCGTAAACAGAGTCTATGAGACTGGTGGGGGATGGTGAGGAGCAGGCTGATAGGAGAAATGGGAATTATAATCAACTGTATTTAATAACTCCAAAGAGAGAGGAGTGAAGAATGACTTTCGTATTTCTGGTTTAGAAGACGAGGAGACAAATGGTGTTTCCATGGTAAATAAGAATAAAGAGAAAATAAATTTGTTTTCAAATCCCTTGTCTGAAATAATCATAACAAAAGCAATAGCTTACATTTTATGTATACCATATGCCATGAGCTGGTCTCAGGACTTTACATATAATTTACATATAACAATTGCACCTAACAACTAGTTGGAATAGGTAATATTTTTATTTCAAGTTCCCAGAAGAGGAAACTGAAACCCAGAGAGGTTAAGTAATTTGCCTAATATTGCACAGCCAAGAAATGGCAGTGTGGCTTTTTTTTTTTTTTTTGAGATGGAGTTTCGCTTTTGTTGCACAGGCTAGAGTGCAATGGCGCGATCTTGGCTCACCTCAACCTCTGCCTCCTGGGTGCAAGTGATTCTCCTGCCTCTCCTGGGATTACAGGCATTTGCCACCATGCCCGGCTAATTTTGAGCACAGACAGTCTGCATCCAGAATCCCTGCTCTGCTCTTTCCCTGTATACCACATGGCCTCCTGTGCACACTCCAGAGGAGACATCCAGGTGTTAAATACATGGGCCCGGGGTGCAGCAGAAAAGCATTGCCCCAGTGCACAGCCATGTCCATATGCTGTTGGTGCATGGATTGGAACAAAACCATGGAAGTAGATGAAGGTATGGCCTAAGAAGATCAAGAAGCTAAGGAGGACCAGCATTATAGGATGGGCCAGAAGAGTAGATCCAACAAGTGTTAACCTAGGGGAGAATGTCAGGGTGAAGCGGGTTGTCAACATGACCCTATGTCATAGAGACATCAGGGCTGATTAATATATCAGAAAAAGACAGAGAGAGTAAAGGAGAGAGAGAGACTGATATGGTTTGGCTGTGTCTCCACCCAAATCTCATCTTGAATTGTAATCCCCATGATCCCCACATATCAAGGGAGGGACCCAGTGGGAGGTTATTGGATCATGGAGGTGGTTTCCCCATGCTGTTCCTGTGATAGTGAGTGAGTTCTCACGGGATCTGATGGTTTTATAAGGCAGCTTTCCCTGCTCTCGTATGCTGTCTCTGTCACCTGCCATCATGTAAGACATGCCTCTTCCCCTTCTGCCATGATTGCAAGTTTCCTGACATCTCCCCAGCCACGGGGAACTGTGAGTCAGTTAAACCTCTTTTCTTTATAAATTGCTCAGTCTCAGGTAGTATCTTTATAGCAATGTAAGAATGGACTAATGAAGAGACTCAGAAAAGTTCCTTGCTTTTGGCAGTTGAGAGAATAATGGCATGATGACTTTGGTCAGAAAAATTTGTGATCAGGAGTTGGGGGTGGAATCCTGAGTTGGGTGGACCAGAGGAACTCAACAGTGGGAGAATAAGTGGTGACATCATAAATTGACACCTGTGAGAAATGGTGGATGAACTGAATAAAGTGTTGGGTATTTAGCTTGTCACGATTGTGTCTGAGAAACAGGTTGCAGGAATGCTACTTGCATTGAATAATTTTATTAGTTATCATTTAATTCCTTTAAATTGATTTCTTTAGTTCCCTATCAGAGACAAGTTCAAACTACACACAATGAATATATCACACACTTCTCCTTGTCTTTATTTCTGCTTCACTCTGGGCAAATGAAAGACAATAAAGAAATATTGTGGATCTTGGTATTTAATGGTTTATAATCAGATAATTGTTCACTGTTCAGTACTCACTGTCCCTAATGCCCCCTAATCCTACAGGCATCACACATATGAAGTGGATTTGGTATCTGATGCCTTTCTTTCTTTTGTTTGTCAAATGAATGAATGCATGAACCTAGTCCAACCATCTGTTTCCAAAAAGGATGCCACAAAGAACACTGGAATAAGGTTCTAACTTCAGGCCTGTGAATTATCTGAAAGCCTACTCTAGTGTTTAATCACCTGAGTCATCAGGGAGTTTCTTCTTCAATTTCATGTAATTATAATATTTTCAAACTATTTGCTCTAGATTGGCCTTCAGGAGAGGGCCAGAAATCTGCCTCCTGCTGCCTGCGAAGTTGGTGCCAGGCTGCTCCATTGCTCATTCCTGGATTCATGGATGGAAACTCTCAACCCAACCTCACGCTGCCTACGAAGCCTCCCTCCCCTGCCACGTCTTCTCCCTCCAGGCCTCCACTTGGGCAGGGTGAATGGGCTCTCCTCTCACCAGTAAAGTATCTGCTCTCAACAGCAGCAGCCTCTTCCCCTTCGCTAAATCAATTCCCATCTACTTTCCATTTGAAAAACATGAAAAAACACCTATCCCTTGATATCACCTGTTTTATTGTTTTTGTTGTTTATGCCTTTGCAATTTTTTCCCTCTATAATTGTAGTAGGGCCTTGGGAGTGAAAGATAATTAACACCTTCTATTTGTCTTCTTGTTTTCTCCCACACTCCTTATAAACAAAATTTGTTTCCAGGCTTTGGGGGGTCATGACAAGGTTATAAGTTATCATGAGTCTACAGAGTCTTTGGGTATGCATTGCCATCTGGATCTGCTGTACCAGCGGGCTGGCCAGAGTGTATCTTTCCAAAGGAGTCCTGCATCTCCCTGCTTAGGGGCTGATCTAGCGTTGCCAGCAGACCTGGAGAGGACAGAAGGGGTTTGGTTGAGGAACCTGGAGAATCGTGAAAATGGAGCTTCACCTCATAGCCCAAAGGCCTTAGCTTATGAACTTATTCACTACGGACCCCTTTTGGCGGGAAAGACGCAGGCATGTTTTCTATTCTGTCTATATCTTTTATCCTACTCTAAGCAAGAAAAAAATAGGCCTGTCAGTTCTTTATCCCCAGCGAGAACAAAGCTGGACTTGCGTTATTTCTCGCTGAAGAAATCCACACTCACTGGCCTGAGTAGGGAAAGAAAATAACAGACTATTTCAATAAACTGTGAGGCCTAAATGACTGGATTACATAGGTCCTATTGAGGCAGAATTTATAGAAAAACAGACTAGAGAGTTAATGAAAATGTAATGAGAAGTCTTCAGGAGATAAAATAAGAGAACATAAAATTTCTGGAATTAAAATGCCTAATTTCTAGATGTAGAACTAAGAGATGAACTGGAAAAGAGAGTAGTTCCTGATGAAAATCACACTGGTTATCAGAAAGATGAAGTGGAGGAAATAGCTCACAACCTAGAGCACAGATGCCAAAATATGGGAACCATAGATGCAAAGAGAAAAGACATGGAAGGCATAGGTATGGATTTAAGAAAAATAAATTAATATATGGAAGATAAATACTGATCAACAAATAATAATAATAGATGAAACTTCCCTGTGCTGAACGAGACCTTGCTTTCGGTTCAGCGAACACCAGGAAGTTGTAATAACAATGACAAATCAGTCCCATCCAAGTGACTCTTCTGAAGTCCGGTAAGATAAAGTTTGATAAACTTCCCCGTGCAAAGAAAGGGCTGTTACGTAAAGAAGAGAATGAGACGAGCATCACTCCCATTACAGTACTGGAAGCTGGAAAACAGTAAAGATTTACAAAATTTTGAGATAAACAATGTCATTTAAATATGAGAACAGAAGAAAGCCATTACTCAAAACGCTATGGCCCACTCTCTTTAAGGAAGCGCTCTTATTTATATATTCCAACCAAACGAAATTTAAGGATAACCTAGATCTCAGGACAGGAGAAGATGAAGAATACAAGAAACCGCAGTGAGCAGTCCTGTAAAACACGTAGTGAAGTCTAAAGGACGATGATCATGTGCCTGTGAACTGTAATGTGAGATAAGTAGTAATTCCCTAACAGAAAAGAAAAACTGCATGTCTCTGTATGAAATACTATCTGTATTCCCAGGAGTAAGCGCTTGCTGATATTTACTGAATAAATACTTAGGTTAAGAGTTCAATTTTAAATAAGTCTCAACAAAGTTAGTGTCAGAGCAGATTAATAAAAATCTTGATATGGGGACTATTATTTAAATTTATTACCACATATCTACGATTTTGTGACTTAAAAATGAGGAAACTACTAGCTAAGAGAGAGAATTTCCTAATTTCTAGAATTAAAGTGGAAATTTTAAATAATAAATACAGCAAATTAGGAAAAAAAGTAAGAAACAGCAAAATAATTGTCAACATAAAGTAAAATGGAAAAATAAAAGATATTAAGTATCACAATGAAAGTGAAGAGATGCTTTCTTATATAAAAAGACGAGCAACTTCATAGCTAGGTATGGTGACTAGTGCCTATAGTCCTCGCTGCTCAGGAGGCTGAGGCAGGAAGATCACTTGAGCCCAGGAGTTTGAGGCCACAGCGAGCCATGATCGCACCACTGCTTTCCAGCCTGGGCAACAGAGCCAGATCCTGTCTCAAAAAAAAGGCAAGGAACAGAATGCTTACAAATTCTAGCTATATGTTGTTTAAAAATACATTCAACTAAAATAGAATAGTAAAGGCGTGTAAAAAATAATGGAACGTACTAAGACATTTTAAGCAAAATAGAAAAGAAGCAGCTATAACATTATAATACCAGATAAAGAAGAATTTGAGGCATAAAGCATTGTATGGGGAAAAGATAAAAGGCATAATCTACAATAAATTAATAAATTTCAGTGTCTCCAAATAACATAGCAGTTAAATACATAAAGCAAAACAAATAAAAACTAGAAACATGGAGACCTTATAAAATCCAAAATCATACCAGAAACTATAATACACTTTAAAAAAGTAAATGAACATTAAACAAGGGTAAAGATATTTCAAATAATATGATCAACAAATCTGATTTAAAAATACGTATGTAGATAATTTTGTGCCCTACGGACAAAGATGCACATTCTTTACTATGTCTATCAGACAGTTGCAAATAAACCATTTACCTGACTACAATGAAAACTAAGAATTTTCAAAAGAACATTTTTATTGGCCACATTCTCTGACTATAAAGCAAGAAACTAGGCCGGGCGTGGTGGCTCAAGCCTGTAATCCCAGCACTTTGGGAGGCCGAGACGGGCGGATCACAAGGTCAGGAGATCGAGACCATCCTGGCTAACCCGGTTAAACCCCGTCTCTACTAAAAAATTGAAAAAACTAGCCGGGCGAGGTGGTGGGCGCCTGTAGTCCCAGCTACTCGGGAGGCTGAGGCAGGAGAATGGCATAAACCCGGGAGGCGGAGCTTGCAGTGAGCGGAGATCCAGCCACTGCACTCCAGCCTGGGTGACAGAGCAAGACTCCGTCTCAAAAAAAAAAAAAAAACAAAACAAACAAACAAAAAAAAAAGCAAGAAACTAAAATTTATTCACAAATAATAAAAATACTAATTACTTGTAAATTAATAGATTTCTTAAATGGTCAAACTGGAAATCACACCCCCAGGCACTTAGAAAATGCAAGTCATCTAGAGAAATGAACCACTCATGGAGTCCTCAAAGAAGTTTCAGATACAGAATCACAACAAATATGAGATCACAACAAAAATTCTCAAGACACATGAGAAGAGGTGCAGCTTCTGATGATGCTGACTTGGTTGTTTTACTAATCCTCCTACTGAAGACTCTAGCCTGATACTCTTAGTGAAATACATGAATCTTTGCACATTGCAAAGATCTTCTCCATTGTCTTGAAATATTTGACCAGAAGGCTGATCCATCAAAGAGTACATAAATATCAGGGTTAGAAATGTCAATTTTTTTTTTTTTTTTTTTTTTTTTTTGAGACGGAGTCTCGCTCTGTCGCCCAGGCTGGAGTACAGTGGCCGGATCTCAGCTCACTGCAAGCTCCGCCTCCCGGGTTTACGCCATTCTCTCGCCTCAGCCTCCAGAGTAGCTGGGACTACAGGCGCCCGCCATCTCGCCCGGCTAATTTTTTGTATTTTTTTAGTAGAGACGGGGTTTCACCGTGTTAGCCAGGATGGTCTGGATCTCCTGACCTCGTGATCCGCCCGTTTCGGCCTCCCAAAGTGCTGGGATTACAGGCTTGAGCCACCGCGCCCGGCCTAAAAAATTTTTTTAAAAAAATTGTCATCCACAAAAGCAGAAGTCTGGCTGGACGCAGTGACTCATGCCTGTAATCCCAGCACTTAGGGAGGCTGAGGTAGGCAGGAGGTCAGGAGTTTGAGACCAGCCTGGGTAACATGGTGAAACCCTGTCTCTACTAAAAATACAAAAATTAGCTAGGTATGGCGGCGCATGTCTGCAATCCCAGCTGCTGGGGAGGCTGAGGCATGAGAATTGCTTGAACCCAGGAGGTGGAGGTTGCAGTGAGCTGAGATCATGCCACTACATTCTAGCCTGAGCAACAGAGTGAGACTCCATCTCGAAAAACAAAAACAAAAACAAAACAGAAAAGTAGAAGCCAATCAACCCATTTATGCTTTTTTAGAAAATAATTTATGTCCTACTCAAAGATAATTGAGTTACTTGAAGAAAATTGAAGCTGCTTCCCTGCAAACCCCATTTTGGCCTCGTGGGGACTCCAATCCCATGGTATGCTGTGTATTCTCTATCTACTAGGTGTCTTCCATGCCAGGCAATCAGGGATGCAGTAGCCTGCCCCTCTTGGAGCTGATATTTGCATACTCTTTCTTGCTTAAATATTTCTAGGCAGTTGGGAAGATATGAATCAACCACAGGCAAAGATGTATTAATCTTGATATGGGTTACCAGGCTAGAGTCACAGAAAACAACTTGACGAAGCCTTTTATAGGCTCTAGGGACACTGAGCTCACCTGAAAAAGTCCTAGATTCAGCTGATATGTCACTGTTATTAGCCCATATTTCCAAAAATAATAGTGCCAAAGTTTATCTTTTAACAGCCCAAATCTACTTATTGTGTGATTGAAAGAGTCAGAGAGATTGGTCCCCAGAAGCCCTATATGAGGGTCTTAATTTGGGAGAAGTTTTGGATTTAAGGAGAATCAGGATTACTCAATTAGTCAGATGCCATTTAATTAGTCTGATTACAGTGTACAAAGAGCTTTCCATGCACTGTTACATTGTCTTCACAAAAGCAGGTCTGATCATCCTAATTCCAGTATTACAGAAGAGAAAACGGAGGCCCAAAGAAGTTAAATGATTTTCCCAAGCTCACTTAGCCCGTTCATGAGCTGTACAGAAATCAATCCAAAGCCTTTGATGGTAAAACTCATGCTGTTTCTTCAGAGTTTAGGAACACCAGGAGGAAGAGACAGGCTCCCTCCTAAGTGCAGTTGTTTGCTGTGGCTGACATTATTAATTTCTGTCCTTTGAATCAGTGCAGGCAACTGTTGATGACCAAGAACCAAGATTCTCTTTGATTCATAAGCACCATATTGACATAGGCACTGAGTGCTTAATAAACCTGAGTTGGTAATAATGATAGCAGCAACAAAGCAGTTGGCTGTGTGCATACACTGTTGGAAAAAGCTTAGAATAGAGCCACCAACCACATGCCATACACAGTACTAAAAATCCAGACAGGGGAAATCTGTTATATGATCAAAGAGTTAAATATACTTGACCTCTTAAAAATCAGAGTAAGACAAATGAAGTAAGAAGCTCAAAGAGATTAATCCAAGCTGCAGCCAGTAAATGAGATGGGCTTAATGTGAAGGTCAAACTCAGCTAGCTTGAAAGAACCAAGATTTAAGGTGAGTGGTGTGTATTAAAAACATTAAAGGTTTAATTGAAGTCAGGGTTGTTACTTAAAATACCATGAAACGATTTGCAGCTCAAAAAAAAGTTCATTGAGTTCACATAAAAATGCGTTGAAACCTAATGAGAGAGTTGAACCCTGAGTGAATGCCATGATCCAGACAAGAGGGACTCAGTGTAAGGAGAAGCCCATGGAACCTCAGTGAAAACTTGAGAAACTAAAAGAAAGGCATCAATGACACCATTAAAATAAATCAGGCGTGTTTTCATGGAAATGGGATGAACAGATGACAGAGATGTTACAAGGCCAAGTGATTATAGATTTAAGCAACATTTGGAGGAGGCAGGACAACTCTTCTTCACCATAAAATACTTTTCTCCAGCATAAATGCTAAATTTTTTTTTTATAGCAATTTAAGGCTGGGTGTGCTGGCTCACACCTGTAATCCCAGCACTTTGGGAGGTGTTTTGGGAAGTGGGAGAATCATTTGAATCTAGGAGTTTGAGACCAGCCTGGACAACACAGCAAGACGCTGTCTCTACAAAATTAAAAGCAAAAAAATTAACTGGGCATGGTGGGGTGTGCCTGTAGTCACCGTCCCTTGGGAGACTGAGGTGGGAGGATCACTTGAGCCCAGGAGGTTGAGGCTGCAGTGAGCTGAGATTGCACCACTGCACTCCAACCTGGGCGACAGATTGGGCTTCTGTGTCAAACAAACAAAAACAACAACAACAAAAGAAAAAGCACGAAAAGAAAAAATTTAAGGTAATTTCTGAGAGATCGAGCTATTAGAACTTTTTAAAGAAATAACACTATCTGATGTCATCAAAGAATGAAGAAAAAGATACGTAGCACATGCCTTGGTGAGAAGCTTTCTGTTGCGCTTTCACTGGGAGAAAAAGAAAACACACATTGTTGGCCGGGCGCGGTGGCTCAAGCCTGTAATCCCAGCACTTTGGGAGGCCGAGACGGGTGGATCATGAGGTCAGGAGATCGAGACCATCCTGGCTAACACGGTGAAACCCCGTCTCGACTAAAAACTACAAAAAACTAGCCGGGCGAGGTGGTGGCGCCTGTAGTCCCAGCTACCCGGGAGGCTGAGGCAGGAGAATGGTGTGAACCTGGGAGGCGGAGCTTGCAGTGAGCTGAGATCCGACCACAGCACTCCAGCCTGGGTGACAGAGTGAGACTCCGTCTCAAAAAAAAAAAAAAAAAAAGAAAACGCACATTGTATATTAACATCCGATCAATGCCTAAATACTAAGTCTATTTGGGTTGGTATTAATGTAATTACACTAGCTTTCTTTCAATTAACATTTATCTGGCATATCTTTTTTCCATCCATTCCATTTTAATGACTTAAGTATTTCATATTATCTCTGATAAAAAGCATATAACTACATCTTATAAACACAGCCTTGTAACTAAAGATTTGAGTCCATTTATATTTGTCATAATTACTAAATGTATAAATTAGATTTATTTGTACCTGGTTATCTTGTGCTTTTGTTTGTTCTCCCTCATTCTATACTTCATTTCTTCTCTCTTCACACCTTCTTTTGGACTGATTATTATTTTCTCATTGTTTTTCCTCTTCTGTTTTGAAAGTTGTATACACTGTATTCTAAAGGAAATCAGTATTTTTATCCTTCTCCCGCAAAACACAAGAAACTTAATATTTTTTTCTTCCCATTTGTATGCTATTGCCAAGTATTTTAGTCGTATCATGTTTTTCTAACTCTACAAGATACTTTAATTATGTTTCATTCCATCAATATTAGCTTTGGTTTACCCACATTTGCTGTATTCTTTGTTCTTTAATCCTTTGTTTACATCAGACTTTCCATCTGGGATCATTTTCTTCTGCCTGAAAAAAATATCCTTTAGAATTTTCCTTACTGGGTGTTTAAATGTTGCAAACTCTGAGTTTTGGGTTGTTTGAAAATGTCTACTTAGCCGTCATGTCTGAGAGATGTGGAACCTGGGATTCAACTTCTGCATCAGCGTTTTTATTCCTCTCAGTACAGATCTGCCATTTTCAGGCCCCCATTGTTGCCATTAAGAAGCAAGCTATCAAATTAAGCATCACTTCTTGAAAGGTTGTATGTCTTCTCTCTACGGAGGACTTTATCTTCTCATGGTTTTCAGTTTTCATTTTGCTGTGTCCAGGAGTGGAGTTCTATGCATTTATCCTGCTTTATAGTTGTATTTATAGCTGTGTTTTGTTTTGTTTTGTTTTGTTTTTTTGAGACAGCGTCTTGCTCTGTTGCCCAGGCTGGAGTGCAATGGCACAAGCTTGGCTCACTTCAACCTCTGCCTCCTGGGTTCAAGCTATTCTCCTGCCTCAGCCTCCCGAGTAGCTGGGACTACACACCTGGCTAATTTTTTATTTTTAGTAGAGACATGATTTCGCTATGTTGGCCAGGCCAGTCTCGAACTCCTGGCTCAACCTCCCAAAGTGCTGGGATTATAGGCATGAACCACTGTGCCCAGCCATAGCTGCATTTTCTGAATCTGTATATGGCTTTCTCAAAACCTCTCAGCTATTCTTTCTTCGAATATTGTTTCTACCTGATTCTTTCTCCCCGTCATTCTCACATCAGAGCTGTGTTAGTCCTTTTCATTCTCTCTTCCATGGTTCTCAAACTCTCCTATTTCTCATCTTGTTTTCTCTCTATGCTTTATTCTTGTGGTTTCTTCAAGTTTATCTTTAAATTCACTATTCTGTCTTAGGCCATATCTTACTTTCTGTTTTTAGAAGCAAGGTAGTTCTTCCAGAAAAAAAACTGCGCTTGGTTCTGCTAGACAAGCAGTACTACTACCAGCCTGGGATCACTTTAAACTACATTTTTGATGGCATGTTTTTTAGACAACATAGATTGTGTGAATTTGGGTTACAAACCACGTGAGGGCCAGTGTGTGGTTGCAAATTCCCAGGGGAAACTTTCCCTGTATACTCAGTGATATGGTTTAGCTATGTCCCACCCAAATCGCATCTTGAATTGTAGCTCCCATAATTCCCATGTGTTATAGGAGAGACCTGGTGGGAGATAACTGAATCATGGGAGTGGTTCCCGCCATACTGTTCACTTGATTGTGAATAAATCTCATGAGATCTGGCGGTTTTATAAGGGGTTTCCCTTTTTTGTTGGTTCTCATTCTCTCTTGCCTATTGGCGTGTAAGGAATGACTTTTGCCTTCCACCATGATGGCGAGGCCTCCCCAGCCACGTGGAAATGTGAGTCTATTAAACATCTTTTTCTTTTAAATTACACAATCTCAGGTATGTCTTTATCAGCAGCGTGAAAACAGACCAATATACTCAGTGACTCCAGATAGTATGTGTCCTCACTGTCCCCTGGGGAGAGGGGCAAGAGAGCATGTTTATTTCTAGGGTATAGGCTTTGGGTCCAGGGTTTATATGGAGGGGAGGATTTCTATTAAATCACAACCTGGTTGGGTCCTAGTCTTTGTCTCTGTTTTTCCATACCTTGCAAGACCTTGAACACCTAGGCTCAAATTCATGGCAAATATCTTCAATGCAAAGGTTGTCTCTACGTTTGTTTCTGGGTGCCTGTCTTGATTCAGTTTTTAATCTGAGGATTCCTTACTTTCTTGCCAGCCTCAGGACATATTTATCATGGTGAATTTTTTGTTTGTTTTCATTTTATCCATCATTTTAATTGTTTTTAATGGAAATGAGTCAAACTGTATATATAACCCACCCTTATTTTTTTAAATTCACAAGAACAATAAGAAGATAATACAACATGAACATAGGTGCTGCTGCTATGGAAAATTACAGAAACCCACTAGAATGAGCAATGGTTGGAGCTAAGGCAGAGTCACGGCTGCCTTTCTCAGGATGTCAGCTGTTGCTAGGGAAACCAGCTGAATAGATGGCAGTTACCTAAGGAAGACTCTGAGGAGAACCTTGATGAACCGGTCAGCAGGTTATAAGAACACATGCATCTTGTTTTATGATTGACAAGTGTTTCTATAATATCTGCAAGACCAGCCTTTAAGTAAGTGTGGTTTATTATTTTATTCAGCAATAATTTAATAAGTGTCCATACCATTTCTGGCTCTAGATGCTTAGTGAATGTTCGATGAATTCTCTGAATTTTCAGAGACATGAGAAAATGCATCCAAGTGGGCAGCCTTGATTAACTGGTCATCCATGTCATTGATTCCAAGTTTTTAAAAATGCAATAAAATTTGACACAATTTAAAATCATTTCTCAATCCACAAGAGGGACTAGATTTGTTACAGGTTTCCTGCAGTCTTTGGTCTTTCAAAGGTTTTTGATCTTCCAAAGATCTTCCCAAAAATCTTTCCAAAATATGGGGTGTTTTCACCACCCCCCTATTGAGGGATCTTACTGATTCCATTTCCTTTCTGCTACAGACACAGACAGTATTACAAACTCCCAACAAAATAGATGTCAGTATACTGCTTTTAGCAATGTTAGTTGAATACATTTGGCCAGATTCAATGATTTATTGTCTCCAAGTTTTCACAGAAGTGGATTCCTGGTTTTGATGGAGAGTTCAGGGAGCACTGCAAGTGACCTGTATACCATTGTGAGTTTCTCAACTGAATCTGAAATCTGGTTGTAAAGTATATCAGATGATGAGGACTTCCAGATTCTGGCTGGTCTGTAGGAACTGGCATCTTTCTATTCAGATGTCTCCATATGACATTTCTTTATGCCATCTGTCTTGGGGTTTTCTTTTCAAAAGTAGTAACACCGCTTCAACTTTTAGGAACTTCCCAAATGTTTCCTCCAAATGCCAACAGCTTTTGAATTTATGGATGAGAGTTTGCTTCTTTTGCTTCTCTTCCTCTCTCTTCTTTCATCCTTTTCTCCTTTCTAGCCCCCACCCCCACTTCTTCCTTCTTTTTTCTCTCTCTCTTCTTTCCTGTCCCTTTTTTGCTATTGCTATTAAAAAGTGAATGGCTCTTTTCGTCTTTCTTGGAGCTTTTCATTTCTTTTTCTTCTACTGAATTTTCATCTTATACCCTCACTTTATTAAATTGTTTATTTTTTGTGCATAAGAATGATGATTTCTATCTATCTAGTCCAGTAAGACTGTGGCCATTGAATGTACAAGATTATCTATTTTGGCTGATTTGATTAATTACTCCAGACATTCTTTTTAACATTATTACTAATTTAGCACAATTCTTCTTCTTCTAGGTACTTTATATTAGATAAATATGATCATAGAAAGTGTAGAGAGAATTATCTGTACAACCTCATTGGTTAGTCCACCTAAACAATTATTTTCTGTTAGTTTTTACTGGGTTTGACTTAAGTAGATTTTTGTGCCTTTTTTCATTTTCAGTTCTCTATTTGTTTTTCCCACTTCTAGTCTCTTCTTACCATGTTGTTTAGATTCTGGGTCTTCATAGTCTAATTTAAGTTTAAAGTATTAAATTCGAAATTCAGTTTGTAAATCACTCTAGCCTCATTTCAAGTGCTCGGTAGCTACATGTGACTCATGGCTCTTGTACTGTGTGGTACAGATTATAAATGTGGAAAGTTCCATTGGAAAGCACAGCTCTATATTCCTCCCAGTTTTTCCTTGCACCGCAGAGGACAAAGTTCTAGTGCCAATGGAGAAAACCTTTTCTAGGTACCCATATTATATTTTCTTCTCAGATATAAGGCATAATGTTGTGTCCTGTTTCTGTTTTTGTCCAAGACAATGACTTTGTCCGTGGGAGCCCCTTGAAGAGCGTAAGGCAGACGTTGAAGTGCATCACACAGTTACTGCCCTCCACACTGTACCTCAATGTAAAAAAGCATGTTTTAATTTATTTTCTGTTGCAAATGACAGTGTATCTAAAATCGTTGATTTATAAAGAAAAGCAATGTATTTCTTACAGTTATGGAGGCTGGGAAGCCCAAGGTCAAGTGGGGACCCACCTGGTGAGAGCCTTCTTGCTGGCAGGGACTGTCTGTCTTTGGGGTTAGGGCCTACCTTAATCCAGTATGGCATCACCTTAAGTTGATTCCAAATGTAAAGACCCTATTTCCAAATGAGGTTACTCTAGGTACCGGGGTTAGGACTGTCGCAGACATATCTTTTGGAGGGACACAATTCAACACACTGCTGGGGTGAAAAGATTAAGTGCTTCAGAATATTTTCTTTTTTTAGAAGGAAGGCAAATAGCTGCTGAATCTTAGTTGACATGGATTTAAAGTAAAAAAATTCACACACAGTGCATACTATACATGAAATATGCTATCAATCCAAATAAAATAAAACTGTATCCTTATAGGACTATGAAAGGGAGGCTACTTATCTCTTTAACCCACTCTGGGTTCTAAACTCCTGACTGTAAGAAGCAGGTAGGAGCCACCCTGCCCAAAGCATGTATATAACACATTGAGAAATTTTATAGCTCAGTACTTCATAAATATACCAAAGTAATTTCAGAACCGTTGAAATGATAATTACTTTATATTTAACAAGGCATACATACACACATGCATAAATATATTGATACAGTTTGGATATTTGTCTTGGCCCAAATCTTATGTTGAAATGTAATCCTCAGTGTTGGAGGTGGGGCCTGGTGGGAGGTGTTTGGGTCATGGAGGCAGATCCCTCATGGCTTGGTGCTGTCCTTGCGATAGTGAGTGAGCTCTCGCAACATCTGGTTGAGTTAGTGGCACCTCCCCCTCCCACTCTCTCTCTTGCTCCTGCTCTGGCAATGTGATGTGCCTGCTCCCCCTTCACCTTCCACCATGATTGTGAGCTTCCTGAGACCTCCCCAGAACCCAAGCACATGTCAGCACCATGCTTCCTGTAAAGCCTGCAGAACCGTGAGCCAATTAAACTTCTTTTCTTTATAAATAATTACCCAGACTCAGGTATTTCTTTAAAGCAATGCAAGAATGACGTGACACACACACACACATGTGTATAAAAATTCATATATTCATGTATGTGTGTATACACTCACACATACATTTAAAAACATACATCTTTGAAAGTTATATGTAGTGGGATTCTTAAGTAAAATTTCAGTTCTTGCGAAGAATCTAGGGAGAACCCTTAGAACCCTTAATCAGTGTGTTTTGGGAAAGAGTCTTTATTCCGGTATAGCTTGGATCTCTTTTCCTCTTGCATCATTTAAGTTCCATTGATGCTCTTCCATGAGTTCCATGACATCTTGTCTCATGCCATTCTGCACGAGGATGGGACTTTTAGAACACTGTGACTATCTCTAGATGATCTTCAATCATAGCCTATGCAAAACACAGTCCACAGTGAATATAGTCATTACGGAGCCTTTGCTTCCTTTCTCTACACTCTGCAAAGTGCTGGTGCTTTTTTACATATTAGTCAAAGGGATAATATTTGATTCTTTTCTTGATTTTGCAAGTTTCTCTTTAATGTGAGCTGAGGTCTTGCCTATGTTCTCTCTGCCAGCTGCACTATCTCTGGGATCAGCATCCTGCCCTGAGTTCATGGGAGGAGGATATAAAATTTCTTTTAATGACAAAAGCCACTACCTGCTTAGAATATGGGCCAAGACATATCCATCGCTCACTCTGATCAGTTTGTCAGAGTGAGCTACACATAGCCTCAATACCTTCAAGGCTACAAGTGTGATGTTAAAACATTCCCAAGTTGAGAAGAACTGTCTTCCCTCACAGAGGTTTCGGGTATGTGTTTGTCCAGAGCTGTTCTTGTCATCAGATATCATCATTCTGAAATTCCTCTATACAAGGGTTATGGTTTTATTTTCCCATACCAAGTTTCTGGTTTTATTTTCCCATAAAAGAAACCCATTGGCATTGTATTCCTATAGGTAAAGAATCTCTTGCTTTGTTAAAACAGCATTTACTATATCCTTTAATATTAGTAGGTTAGAAATATAAGGAACAAATATAAAGAGATGGAAATCACCCTCATGTATTCCTTTTTCCATGTAAGGGGTAATCAAAGACATAGAGAAGAGTAGAATGGCTTATAGTAGGTCATCCACAGATCCTTCCCACATCCCACTCTGGCTTAATAGCATTCTGTAAAAGGTGAACTTCTCCCTGAACCCAAAAGAAGTGCCCCCAGCTGCTATCTTACTGGAAGTTGGAATTCACTTCAAAAGGTAAGCTGATCATAACTTGAGCCATATGCAGGGAAATTTATAATTTCAATATTTCCCATTAGTAAGTTTGCTTTGAATTGATCTTTGGCTTGGCAAGAGTACTTTTTACCTAAGTGCAGATGAGTGCAGGTGGTCTGATGTTAAATTTACAGTCAACAACACTCAAAGAGATATTTTAATAAGGTTGGGTTTCTCTCCTCAAGTACACCAATAATGATTGAAGTGAGAATATTATATGTGATTGAGAATTACAGTTGCACCGAAGAGTTTCTAAGAATTGCTGGTCATTGAACATCTTAATTCATGGACAGACACAGAAGACCACTGAGTGAGTTGCTCAAGGTAGTGAGCAGAGTCAGAAATAATATGTAGGACCTTATATGCTTCACTGTCCCATTGGCTAAATGGCTACTTTGATTTAATGTAACTAAATCATCTCACAGAAACATGGTGCGTAAGCAGAGTAGAGGAAGTAAATCTGTATAATCCAAACTCCTTCCTGGGCAAAAAAGAGGAAACTAACTTGAATCAATTATGTGATAGAGTATTTGAAGCTCATTCTACCCAAAGACATCAACAATGCCAAAGAGAAAACAACCGAATTTGAGCACTTTGTTTAATCCAACCAACATATATCAAGAGCCATGTGCAATGCATTATGCTACATGATGCATTTATTCATCAAATATGTACCTAACACTTTATTTAAGCCAAGAACTAGAAATACAATGTTGAAGAAGTAGGCCCAATTCTTCAACTCATGGGGCTTTTGTATGAGTCTGGTGACAAAAATAGAGGTGATTAAAATAAAGAGGGATAAGCTGTAGAAAGGCCAAGAGCAAGGCATTAAGGGGTATCTGGGAAGGCTTCTTGGAGAAGGAATATTAAAACTGAGACATAAAGGATGAAAGTAAGTCATCCAGAGAAAGTAGAGGGGAAGATGAGCCTTTCAGAAAGAAGACCAGCAATATCAAAGGCAGAGAGGAGAGAGGGCGCAGGTGGGTTTCCTGAATGAATGCATGTTCAATGATTAGACATTTTTCTATGGCAGAGAAATGTGTTTTAGGATACCTCCTGGTATTTCTGGGGTATAGCACAACGTGTTCCTGTGGAAGGTGATTGGAAATTGCTAAGATGATACTTAGGCAGGTAACCAAAATCTTTTGGTTTCATCCTCTGGGGCTTTAGAATTTAAGGAGACTAGACATACCTGAGGGCCCTCCTGGGTGTCAGGTTAAGATGATTTCTGTCGTGGGCCTGCAGGAGACCTGACTCTGTGGGATCACTTATTGAGGACTTTAAACTGTGAGCTCCTGTAACTTGTACAGCATGTCATCCACCTGCATCTTGCTCCCTGTTTCTCTTCTCCCAAGCCCTGAGTAAAATCTGGTGTAAGTGTCAAGGCAGCTCTCAGCTGGGATAAGGGTGTAAGACTCTCAGTCGCCATAGAACCCAGGACAGGAAAGGGGGCAGTTCCTGTCTAAGGCTGTGGGGTGGCAGCAGGGATAGTTAGGGAGGTGAAGGAGAGCCTCCAGGTAAAAAATAATCTACAGAGACACAAGAGTTAGGCTGTGGACCCACCTTTCTTTCTCCATTTGAAGCTTCTATCACCATGGTCAAAATTGGAAAGTTAGGGTGGCCCATTGTCCTGACTGATAGAACTTACAGAGAACAGTTTTATTGAAGAAGTGGGATTGTCAGTCACAAACTTTGTGGGATGAGAATGGAATGAAGTGAGAGGCCAATTAGAATACTTAGAGGCCCAGATTTTGGAGTCAGACAAATGTACTTTCATGCTCTAGTTCTGCTGCTACTCACTAGATGTCACATGGGAAAACAGTCATCTCTGCTTAGTTAAAAGAATATTCAAGAAATTTGGTCATGAGTATGTGTCCAAATTCTATGGAAATCTCACAAGGAGAAAAACATCCTCTTACAGGCCAAGCAGGGTTCACTTTTGGTACAGACATTTTACAGGAGTAGACAATGTAGAGACAACTACTGTTCGACTGATTCTTTAAAGAAAAATAAGTCATTAGAATAAGTCACTAGAGTTTTTAGCACACCTCAGCCACTTGGAGATAGCAGAATAGTGCATAAAGATCAACTCTCTGAGCTTTAATTCAAGAAGGAAAACAGGAATCCACTGAAATCATGAATGACATCCTGGATTCTGTGGATGAGAAAGCAGACAAATAGCCCCCAAGATGGCAACCGGCTGATAAAAGCAATGAAGCCCCTGTATGTAAGAGTGGCAGGAAGCCTCCTTCTGTGACTCACCTCTCCACTGGGGATGTGAGTGACCCAGGCTGCGGGAGGAACACTTACTTTCTCTCAAGCCCTGAAGCTAACTTGGAAAGTGGCTTGGAGATGCTGAGAGGGACAGACACCAGGAAAAGCTGCAGGCATTTTCTCAGACTCAAGACTGAGAGCAGCATGCTATTTTAAATCCAGGCACTTATAAAGTCAGTCATTCTTTGGTGACCTGGCAATGTAGCCACACAGGCATTTTAGTCTTGGGCCAGAGATTGGAGCATCTGCTCTGGAGTAGGGTAGGGGCCTCCATAGCCAGAATGGTGGAAAGTGCCTCAGCAGTAGGCACTGGAATTGTGCTTTTCCCTGTCACAGGCCTGGGGCAGCCAGAGAGCTGCTACAGCTGCAGTTTCTCCTGGGTAATGAGACTTGCAGCCAGGACCAGCTTGGCGACCTGGAACTGGTCTGAGTGTGTCGTTGTTGGGTGCCTCAGCCTGCTCCCCCTAGATCATGGTGCAGCAGGACCTTCTCCACTCCATCCCCAGGCAGAATGCCAGGCATTCTGAGAGTATCCACTTGCCTAGACAAGCAGCCTGAGTCACCTCACCCTTCCTGTGCAGAGATCTGGTGCAGGGGGGCCTTTTCTGCTGCACGCCTAGGCAGATCTCCAGCTAATATGGTTTGGATGTTTGTCCCCTCCAAATCTCATGTTAAAATGTAATTTCCAGTGTTGGACTGGGGCCTGGGGTAAGGTGTTTGGATCATGGGGGTGGAGCCCTCATGAGTAACTTAGCCCCCTCCTTGCAGTAGTGAATGGGTTCTCAATCTGAGTTCATGCAAGATCTGGTTGTTTAAAAGAGTGTGTCACTTCCTACCCCTCTCCCTCACTCCCTGTCTCACTGTGTGATACACCATCTCCCCATTTGCCTTCCACCATAGTTGGAAGCTTCCTGAGCCCTCACACAGCAGATGCTGGCGCCATGCTTCTTGTACAGCCTATAGAATTGTGAGCCAAAATAAGCCTCTTTTCTTTAGAAATTACTCAGCCTTGGGTATTCCTTCATAGCAATGCAAATGCACCAGGCATTCAGAGTACCCACCGACCTGGTTCAGCAGTATAAGCCACCAACCCTTCCTGAACATAGATCCTGGTATAGTGGGGACGCTCTCAACAGCCAGGCAGATTTCCAGATAGTTGAAGCACCCATTCACCTGGATTGGCAGCCTGAGCCACTCCATGCTTCCTGTGCAGAGGTTGTGGTAAAGTAGGGTCCTCCCTTCTCTATGCCAGGCAGATCTCCAGGCCTTCAAAGCACCTGCTTACCTGGATTGACAGCCTGAGCTGCTCCACCCTTCCTGCATACAGATTGTGGTGCAGCAAAGCCTCTTGCACTCCAACCCAGGCAGCTCTCCAGACATTCAGAGCACCCATTCACCTGGACCAGCATCCTGAGCTGTCCCATCCTTCCTGTGCAGAGACTGCAATGAAGGAGGACCCTCTCTGCCCAACACCCAGGCAGATCTCCAGGCATCAGAGCACCCAATTACCTGTATCAGCAGCTTGATCCACCTCACTGTTCATGTGCAGAGATTCTGGTAGAGGGAGATCCTCTCTGCTCCATACTGAGGCATTCAAAGTACCTACTTGCCCATATTGGCAGCCTGCACCACCCCATCTTTCCTGTGCAGAGATCTAGGTGCAGGAGAACCCTTTCCACTTCACGCTCAGGCAGATCTCCAGACATCAGGAACATCCATGCTCCTGGATTATGAGTTTAGGCCACAATCCCAACCCCCAACTCATACAGAGAACTTAAGGCTGAGGAGGCTCCAAGGCACACCTCCGGGCACTTGGTGGCTTCCCACTGGATTCCCCCAGTGGTGGTGCTTGTGCCTGCCATGGGGGGACTTGTAGGCAGGCCTGCCTGGTCTGGTCCTACCCATGGTGGCCCCTTCTTCCCTGGGCTGAGCAGGGAGGTCAGACCACTCTGCACTACACACATCAGCCCATTGCCTGAGGCAACAGAGAGCTTCTCCCAGTAAATAAGGATCACGTATATAGCCAGCCAGATTGGCCACAGCCAGCTCTTACCCATAAGTGTCGTCTACAGGCTTGCAGGTCAAACCGCATAGCCCAGTATAAAACCTGCCAATGGAAGTGCATAAGGCTATAGAAGCAAAGTCAAGAGACCCTACCCAACATTTTCTACAGTCACACTCCCTAGGGATGAAGAGAAAGAGAAAGAAGGAAAACAATAATATTACAAAGAAAGAAAAGAAAAAATCTTAACTGCACAAAAATAATTACAAAAATTACCAATCTCACAGAAATACAAAAGATCCTCACAGACTATTATGAAAATCTCTATGTACACAAACTAGAAAATCTAGAGGAAATGGATACATTCCTGGAAACACACAACCTCCCAAGATGAAATCAGGAAGAAATTGAAACTCTGAATGGATCAATATTGAGTTCTGAAATTGAAATAGTAATAAAAACCTATCAATTAAAAAAAGCCCTGGATATGATGGATTCACAGCAGATTTTCCAGAAGTGCAGAGAAGAGATGGTACCAATTCTACTGGAACAATTCCAAAAAATTGAGGAGAAGGAACTCCTCTCTATTAGTCTATGCAGACGGCATCACCCTGATACTAAAATCTAGCAAAAACACTATGAAAAAAAGAAAACTATAGGCCAGTATTCCTGATGGACATAGACCAAAACAATCTTCAACAGAATACTGGCAAACTGAATCCAGCAGCACATCAAAAAGTTAATTCACCACGATCAAATAGGCTGCATTCCTCGTAGGCAAGGTTGGTTCAACATTGGAAAATCAGTAAATGTGATTCACTCTATAAACAGAATTAAAAAACACATATATGATCATCCCAATAGATGCAGAAAAAGCTTTTGATAAAATCCAACATCCCTTCATGACAAAAAGCCTCAACAAACTAGGCACTGAAGAAACATACCCCCAAATTATAAGAGGCATCTATGACTAATCCACATTCAACATCATACTGAATGGGCAAAAGCTGGAAGCATTCCCTTTAAGAACTGGAACAAGGAAAGGATGCCCACTCTCACCACCCCTATTCAACATAGTACTGGGAGTCCTAGCCAGAGTTACCAGGCAATAGAAATAAATAAAAGGAATCTAAACAGGAAAAGAAGGAGTCAAACTACGTCTCTTCACTGATATAATTCTATGCCTAGAAAACCCCAAAGACTCATGATACTGATAAACGATTTCAGTAATGTTTCAAGATATAAAATCAATGTACAAAAATCAGTAGCATTTCTATACGCCAATAACATTTAAGCTAAGAGCCAAATCAAGAACATTTACAATAGCCACAAAAAATAAAATATCTAGGAATACATCTAACCAAGGAGGTGAAAGATCTCTACAAGTATGACTCCAAAACCCTGCTGAAAGGAATCATAGATGACACAAGCAAATGAAAAAACATTCCATGCTCATGGATTGGAAGAAACAATATTGGTAAGATAGCCATACTGCCCAAAGCAATATACAGATTCAACATTATTCCTATCAAAATACCAAAGCTATTTTGCACAGAATTAGAAAAAAAAAAACTATTCTAAAATTCGTATGAAACCAAAAAAACCTGAGTAGTCACAGCAATCCTAAGAAAAAAGAACAATGCCAGATGTATCACATTACCTGACTTCAAACTATACTATAAGGCTACAGTAACCAGAACAGCATGGTATAGGTACAAAAACAGACACAAAAACTAATGGAACAGAATAGGGAACCAAGAAATAAAGGCACACACCTACAGCAATGTGATTTTCGACAGAGTAGACAAAACTATGCAATGGGGAAAGGACCTCCTATTCAATAAATGGTGCTGGGAAAGCTGACTAGCCATATACAGAAGAATTAAACTGGACCCCTACCTTTCACCATATGCAAAAATTATCTCAAGACGGATTAATGACTCAAATGTAAGACTTAAAACTATAAGAATTCTAGAAGAAAACACTATTTTGGACATTGACTTGGGAAATTTATGACTGAGTCCTTAAAAGCAATTACAACAAAACCAATTGACAAGTGGGATCTAATTAAAGAGCCTCTGCACAGCAAACAAACAAAAACAGAGTAAAAGGTCAACCTATAGAATGGGAGAAAATATTTACAAACTATGCATCCCACAAAGGTCCACCATCCAAGGGACTCAAACAATTCAACAAGCAAAAACCAAGTAATTCCCATTAAGAAATGGACAAAAGATATGAGCAGACACTTCTCAAGAGAAGATGCGTAAGTGGCTAATAAACATATGATAAAATGCTCAACACCACTAATCGTCAGAGAAATGCAAATCAAAACCACAATAAGATACCAAGTCATACCAGTCAGAATGGCAATTATTAAAAAGTCATGCTGGGCATAGTGACTGGCTGGGTGTGGTGGTTCATGCTTGTAATCCCAGCACTTTGCGATGCTGTGATGGGCAGATCACTTGAGGCCAGGAGTTCAAGACCAGCCTGGCCAATGTAATGAAAAAACCCCATCTCTACTAAAAATACAAAAATTAGCTGGGTGTGGTGGCGCATACCTGTAATCCCAGCTACTCAGGAGGCTGAGGCAGGAGAATCACTTGAATCTGGGAGGCTGAGGTTGCAGTGACCTAAGATCGCACCATTGCACTCCAGCCTGGGCAAAAGAGTGAGACTGCATCTCTAAATAAATAAATAAAAATTTTTAAAAAGTAAAAACAAAACAAAAAAAATAAAACCAATGCTGGCAAGGCTGCAGAGAAAAGGGAACATGTATACACTGTTGGGAGGAATGTAAATTAGCTCAGCCACTGTGAAAAGTAGTTTGGACATTTCTCAGAGAACTTAAGACAGAAATACCCACTTTGGGAGGCCGAGGTGGGCAGATCACCTGAGGTCAGTAGTTCTAGACCAGCCTGGCCAACGTAGTGAAACCCTGTCTCTACTAAAAATACAAAAATTAGCTGGACATGATGGTGAGCACCTGTAATCCCAGCTACTTGGGAGGGTGAGGCAGGAGAATCACTTAAACCTGGGAGGTGGAGATTGCAGTGAGCCGAGATCACACCACTGCACTCCAGCCTAGGTGACAAGAGTAAAGCTCCGTCTCAAAAACAAACAAAAAAAGAGAACTACCATTCGACCCTGCAATTCTATTACTGGGCCTATAGCCAAAAGAACATAAATCATTCCACCAAAAAACACACATGCACTTGTATGTTCATTGCAGCCCTATTCACAATAACAAAGACAAGGAATCTGCCTAGGTTGCCATCAATAGTGTACTGGATAAAGAAAATGTGGTACATACACAACATGGAATATTAGACAGCCATAAAAAGAATGAAATCATGTCCCTTGCAGCAACATGGATGCAGCTCGAGGCCACTATCCTAAGCAAATTAATGTAGTAACGGAAAACCAAGTACTGTATCTTCTTACTTGTAAGTGGGAGCTAAATTTTGGGTACACCTGGACATAAATATGGCAATAATAGATACTGGGGACTACTAGAGGGGGAAGAGAACAGGGCAAGGGTTAAAAAACTAATAAAAAGGTGCTATGCTCACTACCTGGGTGATGAGATCAATTTTGCCCCAAACCTTAGCATCATGCAGTATACCTCTGTAACAAATCTGCTCATGTGCCCATTGAATTTAAAATAAAAGTTGAAATTACATTTTTAAAAAGAAAGAAAATCACTACAATTTGACACTGATTTATCAGCTGTGAATTGGTGATAATTTCCCAAAGCAAGTGTTAATCCCATTTAAAGCTCATCAGAAAACTGCTTAAATGTATTATCAATAAAAGTCTAATTTCATTTCTGAAGAAGGCTATAATTACATCACACAGACCATATTCAGGACTTTTTTTTTTTTTTGGTAGAGACAGTGTCTCACTCTGTCACCCAGGCTAGAGCGCAGTGGTGGAATTATAACTTATTGTAGCCTCAAACTCCTAGGCAGAAGTGATTCTCCTGCCTCAGCCTCCCAAGAAGCTAGGACTACAGAACAGCACCAGCATCACCTGGCTCATCTTTTTATTTTTTGTAGAGATGGGGTTCTCACTATGTTGCCCAGGTCAGTCTCGAACTTCTGGCCTCAAGTGATCTTCTTCCTGCCTTGGCCTCCCGTAGTGCTCAGATCACAGGTGTGAGCCACCACGCCTAGCCAGGGATAAATTTTTCCATTACAATCTCGCAGAGTTGTTAAAACTAAGTGAGATGCTACATGAAAGATGCCTTAGTCCAGGGGCTGGTCCACAGAAAGTGCTTGATGAATGTTCATTGTTGTTCTAGGAAGACCTTCCTTCTACTTCACTTCACTCCCAATGTGGAAGTCCTATTAGTCAGAATGCCAGGCGTATATAGCCAAGCTCTAATTTTCTAACTTTGATTCTAGTGATAGAATCTCCAGTGGGCTCTGATTGGTCTGATTAGAAGGCCTGCCTAAGAAATGTGATGCTGGTTCACCAAATTATTTGTTGGTTGCTACAGAAAGAGACTTGGATTGAGGGTCCTTTGTTAAGCAGGCTCCCCTTAATATCAGTTTTGACATTTTTGGATATTAAAGGTAAATCTAAAACCTACTTTAGAGAGGATAAAATGTTTAGCCTATTAAAGGAATAGGAAGTTGAGGGTTGAAGATTGGTAACTAGAAAATGGAAGAGAAGATGTTGGAGAAGGAAGTGGTGACGAGATGGTGGGAAGCTCAGGCCTAAGCATTTATGTGGCCACGAGAAATATCCTATGCTGGGAAGTGGCTGCTTAGTGCTTCATACAATGATGTCAAATATTGCATTTGCAGTAGTCCCCCTCTTGTCTGGGCTTCACTCTCCATGACTTCAGGTACCTTCGGTCAAGGTAACTGACTAGTCATATATAGAAGAATTAAACTAGAACCCTACCTTTCTTCACTTACAAAAATTAATTCAAGATGGATTAATGACTCAAATGTAAAGCTCAAATGTTTGTGGTCTGAAAACATTAGATGAAAAATTCCAGAAATAAACAATTTATATGTTTTAAATCAGTGACCCTCAACCTTTTTGGCACCAGGGACAGATTTTGTGGAAGACAATTTTTCTATGGACCAGGGTTGGGGATGGTTTCAGAATGATTCAAGCACATTATATTTATTGTGCACTTTATTTCTATTATTATTATGTTCTAATATATACTGAAATAATTATACAACTCACCATGATGTAGAATCAGTGGGAGCCTGAGCTTGTTTTTCTGCAACTAGATGGTCCCATCTCCTGGGAGTGATGGGAAGCAATGACAGATCATCAGGCAGTAGAGTCTTATAAGGAGCACACAACCCAGATCCCTGGAATGCACAGTTCACAATAGGGTTCATGCTTCTACAAGAATCTAATGCCGCTGCTGATCTGACAGGAGGCGGAGCTCAGGAGGTCATGTGCATGATGGGAAGCAGCTGTAAATACAGATGAAGCTTCACTCACTTACCCTCTGCTCATCTCCTGTTGTGCAACCTGGTTCCTTAACAGGGTTGGGGAACCCTGTTTTAAACAATGTGCCATTCTGAGTATCACAATGAAATCTCACACAGTCCCACTCCATGCCACCCAGGACATGAATCCTCCCTTTGTCCAGCATCTCCACAGTGTCTATACTACCGTTCTGTTAGGAGCCCATTTCAATGATCAGATTGATTGTCCTAGTGTCACAGTGCTTGTATTCAAGTCACCTTTATTTGTCTTCATAATGGTCCCAAAGCACAAGAGTAGTGTGGCTGGCATTTGTTATAATTGTTCTATTTTATTAGTAGTTTTTACTATTAATCTCTTTCTGTGCCTCATTTGTAAATTAAACTTTACCATAGGTATGTATGTGTAGGAAAAACATAGTGTACACAGGGTTCTGTACTACCCATGCTTTCAGGCATCCATTGGGGATCTAGGAACATATCCCCTGCAAATAGGGGAACTACTGTACAATTTTTACCAATCTTGTTTCTCTTGGGCAACAATTCCTTTTGTTACTCTAAAAAGTAAGTAGAAGTTTGCCTCATTCACCCCAAATTATCAGTGCAGGAGGCTGTGGAGTGTGTAGCCTCCGGAGTTAGTTAACCTGGCTGTGTTTGGCTTTGGAAAGGTCACCCTGTAGTATGACAAACACTTTCTAATGGAAACCACTAAGGAACATGTAGAAGATAGGTCTCATTTAGGAGTCGGTGTTGTGGGCTTTGGTACATATCCTCTTTGATGATGATCTTGAAGGAACCACAGTTCTCTAAGACCCAGTGTGGGAGGGGTATGTATATTTATTTTAATAAAAGTATTCTTTTAAAAATAAAATTGAGCAATGATGAAATGATTAAATAATATTGTAAAAGTAGCTAATCTTCCCAACATCCTAGGGGAAATGGATGGCTATCCCTTCAAATGTTTTCTATGTCTACGCAAACATATTTCTATTATACATAATTCATGTATACTTTTTGCACAGGTGAAAATATTTGCATTCTTTACAATGCATTTTTTGACATTTTACTGACACAAATGCAGCGTATTACCAGCACAAAACCTGAAATTTATTTTCCTTTTTTTTACTGCTCAACACATTTTTGTGCTTACCTTTCTTGATCAAATCTGAGTGAAAACCAAAATTAGGCTGGTAGACATCAAACTCAAATCAATGAAAACAAAGGCAATGAACTGAGTGTTCATAGAAGAAGACTTGGTTCCTCCGGAATGAACTGGGAGTCAGGACTTGAAGGATGAGTTGTCATTCCTTGGGAGGCAAAGAAGTAGGGAGGGGAGAGAACTTTCTAGGAAAGGGGATCAACAGGAACAAAGGCCTGAAGGCAGATTGATGTGGTCCAGAATTCGGAGGTAAAAATTATGGACGTTCTATAGCCTGCATCATTCTGACGGGGGTTCACAGCGTTCACCCTCAGGTAATCATTAACATTTACAGGGTGACTTAATAACATCCTCATGTAATGGAAAGTTTGCCTAAGTTTAGCACAACACAGTTAAACTTTCTCTATTTATTCGTGGATTCTGCCTTCAGTGTGTATTATGGTGAAGGAAGTGTGGATAGAAATGGATTCAGGGAGAATTTCACTAGAGGTTCTTTCAGTGCTTGCCAATGACTCTGGCTCAAATCTTCTTAAGAAAGCCCCAAAGGGAGGTATGTAAGAGGTTATAAATGGAAGTAAATTACAATGCCCTTCTTTTATTCCAAAACAGTACAGGGCTTTCAGTGACCTAACCACTTTTGTCTGAAACTTCTCCTTAGGCTGAAAGCCACCAGAGATTCTCTAGTGGGCAATATCCCTTAAGAACTGTATCTGTTCTTTAAAACATGCTCTTACCTGTTTCACTGCTAAATAAATAATTTCTGGCTCTCTTCTGTTCACAGTTAATTGTTATTTCTTCTAAAGTTATTAAGTTTGGGGCTATGCTTTTTCTACAGTTGTATATTTAAGGGCACTTATTATAAAGTAAGTACAAATTTTACGAAATTATCAATAGTCAACTATTTTGTTACCTACAAAAAGGACAATTTAATATTATTCAACCTAATATATTTAACTCTATTGTTTCTTATTCTTAAAATTGGGATTAATCAGCCCTTGTTTTTTACAAATTTTCTTACCTATAACTTTATGGTTAATAGAAATGAAGTTTCATAAATGTCAAAACATCTTCCAAGTCCATCACCTTTCTTCCATTTTGACTGTTATCATAGTAGCCCAGGCCCCCTTATCTTTTATCTAGACTATTTACAGTGACTTTCTACCTGTCTTTCAGACTCCTGAAAAATGTGCCATTTTTTTTTTCTTGTCGGTTTTATCTTCCGAAAGCATAATTCTTGATGACTTACCAATTGAAGACCAAACATTGGAGCCTCCCACAAGATAATCCCAGCTTTTCTTCTCCCCACTATCCTCCTTCCTTTGCCGATTCCTTACATTTTGAGTTAACTTGGAGTTTGATTTTTGTTACTTCCATTTTGCTACTAAGCTTGTTCTGCCTGGTATAATAGTTGCTTCTGTAGCAATCTTTTCCTTCCTGCCAGCCTAAAAGCTCTTCGAAGGCAGAGACAGTCCTCAGATTTTAAAAGGCCCGTGGTATCTAACATGATGGGCATCATATGTGACTGTGCAGGAATTCTAGGGAGGCCATTCCTAGGGACTAGGTTGTGAATGCTTCCACCCAGAGTCATATAACAACATGGCCATGTTAAGCGCAGTGGCGTATGCAGAGTTTCCCATAAGTACTCATGGAATTCAGTTGAATCTCAATTTAGATCCAGCCATGAAAAGTGCTTCTGAAACACTTCAATCTCCCACCTTCTCATTTAGAGTTCCACTCTTATCTTAAATGGAAACACAGCCAATTATGGGGAACAGTTATTGATTACAACATCTCCATCTAGTTCCAGAAGCGCCTGTGTCTACCACAAAGGCTGGTAACAGATCTTTCCGAGATTCAAGAATGGTGCTCAGTCTTTGGCCTTTTATGACAAAGGGCTTCCCTGTTGCAGTACCGTTGATCTTTTCTGCAGATATTTGATACCATTTTATGGCTTGCAAAACTGCCTGTGATGAAAATGTAAAGCTAGGAATTGCAGCAGAGACATGTTTCACTGGCTTATTCTATTGGCTGGCAGGGCAGATATAAATTAGTTGGTTATATTTTTTGACTAGTCTGCTTATTTTCCCCCAAATAAAGAATAAAGGCTATAAAATGATCCCTTGGAGTGTGCTACTTGGAATTTTTTTTTCTGTAGGTGTTAGCTGCTGCTTCTTTTTTTTTTTTTTTTTTTTTTTTTTTTGAGGCAGAGTCTCACTCTGTCGCCGGGGCTGGAGTGCAGTGGCCGGATCTCAGCTCACTGCAAGCTCCGCCTCCCGGGTTTACGCCATTCTCCTGCCTCAGCCTCCCGAGCAGCTGGGACTACAGGCGCCCGCCACCTCGCCCGGCTAGTTTTTTGTATTTTTTAGTAGAGACGGGGTTTCACCATGTTAGCCAGGATGGTCTCGATCTCCTGACCTCATGATCCGCCCGTCTCGGCCTCCCAAAGTGCTGGGATTACAGGCTTGAGCCACCGCGCCCGGCAGCTGCTGCTTCTAATTTATCTTCATTGAGTCCCTGCTTCCTTTTATTGTGATGTCTCGTGTAAAACTGGGAAACAAAATCTGTCAAGCAGTTGTTGGATTTGAGAGCGTGGTGGGGCTTGCATCACATGACCAGCCCCACAGAGGACCCGTTGAGTTGTCATCAAGAGAAAAAGATAAGCCTGAACTTAGGAGAGGTTAAAAAATAATGGAATCCGATTGGCTTTTGGAGATGCTTCCTATGTGTGAAGAAGAGTCCTACTCAAGGCAATAGCTAAGATTTACTGAGCAAATGAGAAAACTAACTGCCATTGATCAAATCATGCAATGCAAAGGAAAATGTCTCCCATTGCTATGAGCAAACTAAGAGAACCGTCCACAGTGAGCTGCCCAAGGATTTGCTGAAGAGGGAAGTACTTGGGGGAGTGGGCAGAGAAGGGGAGGAAACCAACAAGGATTGATTTAGGAATGCACATTTAACTGTAAAGTTTCCTGTGGGAAAAAATAAGCAAATATTTAAGACATTAGAAAGAAAATGCCATGAGAAATTTCAGTGCTTCTTAAATGCAGCATGTTTTGGCATAAATACAAGAAGAGGGCTGGAGTTATTACTGCTCTCAAACAGGGCAAATATTGCCCAAATGATAAACTCAGGCAGAGGGTCACATCCGAACTGTTTAATTGGAAGACTGACTGGGTGATTCTGTTGATACATACCTTTAAAAATCTTCAGAAAAATTTTAGGTAATTTGTATTCAGATTTGGAGGGAGAATGAAGAGAAATGAGGAAGGAGAGAAGCTAAGGATACAGATTTTTTTTTCTCTGCCTCTAGTGTGGGAAAGGGCAACAAATCCATAGGAAAACAGAAGGGACATGATGCATATTTGAATGGCTTTGAAGGCTGCTCTGTGGGACCAGCTGCGCTGGAAGAACCCTGAGTGCAGAGGCTTGGGAAATTCTGAACTTACTCTTGTTGATTTCTGTACTGTGTCCCAGGCCTGGGAAACCCTAGCTCCATTCCACACTATGGAAACTTGTTGGCTCCCAGGCAAAAATGAGGGAAGTGGAGAAGAGGCCAATCCACTCCAGGGAAGAGGCTGTAGGAATCAAATCTGCAACCAGCTCCCTAGAGAGCTGTGGAAGCCAGATATCCTCAATTTCACTGAAAGTTTCTCCGACTCTTCCACAATTTCTCCTCCACTCTCATTCAGCATATCACTTGGAGTTCTGGAGTGCAGCGTAGGTCATGTGGCTCCCTTCCCACCTTCTGAGAGACAGAATTTGGTTTTGTTTCATCAGACACTGAAGACTCTTGTCATTACTTAGGAGAAGACTGGGGGGTGTTTAGATCTTCATGCTGTATCCTCAGTCTGTGGACAGTGCTTCTTAAAAGTGGTTTTGCAAATGATTCAATCTCATTGGCCAAACCAATTAAGTGGAGAAGATTTTTTTTCATGGTTTTCAATGCATTTGCAGTATGTTTCAAACTCAAGCCCTCTGCCCAAGCCCCTGCTTTCTTGCAAGGTTTAGCACTGCTGAGTGGGCATTGGCAGGCACGAAGGAGTACTTTTATATGTGACCACCCAAATACTCTGATCAGAATTTCCAAAACATGGGTCCTTCCTTCTGTTTGGAAAATGGCTAATGAAGTAAAGGGAGCATGAAGGATAGTTCCCTGGCTTGCAGAGATTTCTGGCCCTGATAAGACAACTTCTATATGAGTTTGGCCAGCCCATATTAAATATGAGTTTGGCCATATTCAAATGGCCAGTTTCAGCCAACTTCTGTGTTCTGGGTCCTTGTTTTATTGGTGGACTAAGGTGTGACTTTCCACTTGGGCAAGTGTGTTATGTCAGAGATGCACTCAAGAGGTTCAGGGTAGGGGAATGACTTGTTACTGTAACTGTGCTAACAATTTCAAAGTCCCAGAAAGCTGAGTTTTTAATACTTTCCTCCCTAAAGTGAAGATCAAATAGGCAACTACTTGTCTAGTGCAATACTGATGTTTCTTCATGTAATGCCAAATGCTGAAGTAGGAATGAGCTCATTTACCCACCACCATGACAGTTAACGGAAATTTCCCATGTTCCCAATCTAGCACCCTTTAGGTCCTTCCTTGCTTTATTTTTCTCCATAGAACTTATCACCCTCTGATGTACTATATATTACTTATTTTAAGGAAAAACTTTGCCTCTGTTCCTCTCTCTGTTACACACCCATGTGAGAATATAAGTTCATGATGGTAGGGATTTTATTTTTGTCTTTTTTGTTTACTATTGTATCTCCTACACCTAAAAGATTCCTTGGCACAGAATAAGCACCTAATAAATATTTTTTGAATGAATGAATGCCTCAGAAGATGGTGTTTTCTCAGGTGAATATTTTACTTTCTCTCCCAATCCACCCACCTAGAAACTAGATCTCTTGAATTGCTTTGAAGTCTCACTCAGCCTATAGCAAAGGCTGAGGAAGACCTGACAAATAGTATGGTCACTCCTGAGGGTTTAGAACCATTGTGAAATAGAAATAGACTCTTAAAACCCCCAGGGCAGAATGAAACAGAGTCCTTGTGGCACAAAGAAATCCCAGAAAACTTTAAACCAGATTCTCTGGCTTTGGCAAGGCAGGAGGTCAGTCAGAAGTCAATATTCTCCTACCTTGCTAACCACTAGAAGACTTGCTTTTCTATGATTAAAGAGAAACCAGTTGCTGAAAAACAATGTCTAGAAGATTTCTCCACCAGTCTTAACAGACCACCTTATGTTGTGGCCAAAAACTCCCTTACCCCCATTATGGTTTTGCTGTGACAGCTGACCAGCCTTAAAAACCATTGCTTCTTAATGAATGCCCACCACAGACTGGTGCTGGCCAGCCCACCCAGACTGCATGCAAGATGGGTTTGTGCCCTGCGTTTCACCTTTTGACATAAAGAGACAAATTTCACTTCATTTTAATGTTAAATTTCCACTCCAAAGTGAACATGGAATGTACGTAACATATATGTTTATTCACTGGCATGTGTTTGGTTTCTCTCATAAATATTTATGGATTCTCCTATAACCCACTAAATATGTAGCCATAGCTAACCTGTGAGGCATAAATCCTAACCTCCCCTTACTCTTCTCTAAAGTGAGTGCTTTTGGTTTAGGCTGGAAGCTTCATTTCCCAACCTGCAGACTGTAATCCTTTATAGGAAATAAAGCTGCCCTTTTCTTCCTCCACAGATCACATGGTCTTTTGTTATCACTACTGAGAAACCTTCTGGGCAATGCTAGGCTCAGTCCTCATTTCCCAAATCAGCGGTCCAGACACAACATGGGAAACATAATCAGAGAACAGAGACAGATGAAAAATCTCATTTACCCCATGTACAATTGACAATTGCCACTTTCCTTCTCTTCCTCAAACAGTTCACATTAAGTTTTTAAGTGAACTAAAGGAGGAAGATAAAGATAAAATCCCAAACAAAGCCAGTTATGGACAAATGCTATAAAGTTCTGTGGTTTTTTTCACATCGTTTTAAAGGGAAGTTCCTCTCTAAATGCCTATATCCTCCGCACTCAGGAACATTCAAGCCTTTACAGAACATACATTCACTCTGCCCCCATTCTGTGCGAAGCCTGTGCTATGCACCAGAGATTGAGCTATGAATAAGACAGACATAGTTGTTGCCTTTTCCAAGTTTGGGCCTAGTGGTAGATATTGACTCACAGTCACCTGAAACCCACTGATGATGTTACTGTACATCATATACCATCTGACCCGAATTCATGAGCTGGTAAACTCTATTCGTAAAGTGCCAGATAGTAAACAAATCTTCTGGGTTCTGCAGACCACTCAGTCTCTGTCTACTCAACTCTGCCACTGTAGCAGGAAAGCTGCCATAGACCATATTAGTGAATGACCATGGCGCTGTTTCAATAAAACTTTACTTACAAAAACAGATGCAAGATGAATTGGCACTTAGATGCTATTTGCCGACTGTTACTTTAATTGCTTTGTTGTTTAATATTCAGATGCTAGGGATGTGGCTCAGATACAATTTTTCTTTAGGTCTCAAATTTTCCTATAGTTTGTATATAATGATGTGTGAAAGTGCACATTGTTCATCTACCAGTCTTCAGCAAGCACTTCTGCCAGGATGAAGGATACAGGTAATACTGACATTGCCTCTGGGATCATAACTGCCAAATCTGCATGGTTGTTCCTTTGTCCCAACATGGATTTTTTTTTCTACCTCCAGATATTTTCTACACATCCTTTAGTGCAATACCCAGAGAACAAAATGGCCCACTGACCCCCAGCCATAGGCTCGCTTAATACTCTCAGCTTGCAGTTCTTACAGAGTGGAGACAAGGCTGCCATTTTGTCATGATGTTTGTTCGGATGCTTTGGACCTCTTTATTACCTTCTCTAGTTGGCATGGGCCTCAGTCTATTAGCAGTCTGGCTGATCCTGCTTCCAGATATTGTTCATTTCCCTTTCCAGATCCACATTTTCCCTTTTCCTCATTGCTCTCTGTCCCTGAAGCTGACTTGTATGAACTATAACAAAGGAATCTCAATCTCCCTTGCTTCCTCTTGGGTCCAGCCAAGGAGGACTCCTGTCAAGGGATCTGAAAGAGAAAGGAAAATGAGGATGGATACTTAGTCCCCTGATTCTCCTCCTGTAAACTCACCTGGGGCTGGCTGCATCCCTGATTGAAGGCCAGTGCTCCTCTCAGAGCAAACCAACAGGCCTGAGCTGCCGTCTAGATGCCATGGCCACTTGTTCTCTTTGTTCCCTCAGCTCTGGGAATGGGGACAGCAGGAGGGTTTCTGTACTGTCCCCGTGCTTCCCCTGCACCTCACCGGTATTGTTGTAACTTAGTCACTTTATAAATAAGCCCTTCCTGGATAATTCTACTTGGATTGTGCCATCTATTCCTATGAGGACCCTGACAGATTTGGGCCCTTGGCTACACCATTACTGTGCCCCCTGGCAGGGGACACAACGGCTGTGAAGAGACTTCTAAAAGCTTCTTCCAAAAACTCCCTCCAATACAGCATCTGTAATTGTTAAGCCACCCAAACATTGAATCCCTCTGAATGCAGTGCAAGAGAAGTCAAGCATGAACCTCAAAACTGGATGTCAGGTAGGTCTGGAGGGTTTGGCTCACAGTAGCAGTCTACAGGGTATGTGTGACCGAACCAAACAGGCCCAGTGCTCTTACTCATGAGGCGAAATTCCTGAGCTTCAGCAACTCAATGCTGCTGAATCTTAGAGCCAAGCACAATTTTTAGCTCTTTGTGGACCCCAGTCAAAGGAGAAATAAACCCTAGGACAGTTCCTGGAAACAACTTGCAGAATGTAATTCAGCTGGAAGATCTTAGTATTGAGTAACCTTTTAAGAGGAGGTTTGCACGGTGATGGACAGATTCTGGAGCCAGCTGTGCATTCCATCCCAGCTGTGTGTCGTGTGACCTGGCGTAAAGTGACTCAGTCATTGTGGGTCTTGGTTTCCTCAGTTCTTAAATAGGGATGAGATAATAGGCGCAGCTATGAGAACTAAATTGGTAAATATTTGTAAAATATTTAGAACAGTGCCTGGTATACCGTAAGTACTATAAACATTAGCTATTACTGCTATTATTGATGGAGACACTCTTTTGACCATCTTTTGTGTTTAAATCTGCTTGCTGATGCTTAGAAGACTCTCCCATCCCAAGATACACCTACCTTCCTTTCTTTCTCACTCTCTCTTTTTCTCTCTTTCTTTCTTTCACCAAGTTTGGCTCTGTTGCCCAGGCTAGAGTGCAGTGGCATGATCTCGGTTCACTGCAACCTCCGCCTCCCGGGTTCAAGTGATTCTCATGCCTCAGCCTTCTAGGTAGCTGGGATTGCAGGTGTGTGCCACCGCGCACCTAATTTTTTTTTTTTTTTTTTTTAGTGGAAATGAGGTTTCGCCATGTTGGCCTGTCTGGCCTTGAACTCGTGGCCTCAAGTGATTCATCCATCTCGGCCTCCCAAACTGCTGGGATTACAGGCATGAGCCACTGGGCCCAGCTCCAGACACATCTTTATTACCCCCAAATAAACCCATTACAAGGCACAGTGACTTGCAGAGATGTGTGTGTGTGATCTGCAGAGATTTTTATATTGGGCTATAATTTCCAAGGAGAGTTTAATTCAACTCTCAGTAAGTGTAGAATGCGCCCATCTTCACTGAATCTTCCGTCATGTTAGGTGCAGAGGATACAGCAGTAAATGAGAAAGCTCAATCCTCACCTCCATGGAAGTGCTGCTTCCAGCAGAAAGATGCTGCTCAGGTTGGGAATCAGATGTCTTCACAACCGGATTTAATTTAAAGTCAAGCCACTTGAGAAAAAATCAGCTGTGAGCTTGGCCTCCTTGCATCTTCCTGAGCACAGGGCAGCTAGCTGCAATCAAGCTGTGACTCACTCAGACTTTTCCCATCAAGACCTTCATGTTCTTTCTGTAGATTCCCTTGATGTGAGAGTAAATAGAATATCAAAGGTCATTAGCACCTCTGCTCTGAAAGAATCTTCTAGCAGCACAAATGGATTTTGAATTTAAAGGACTTGAAATAAAGAGAAAAGGTCTTCTGACTACTTTTTCTACAATGAACATGCACTACTTTTGTGGTGAGAATGAAAAGATTTTTCAATTAAGAAAAGTTTACAGTTAAAGAAGAAAGTATCTTTATTAGTCTCATCAGGTACATAAATAAGACACATCATAAGTTAACACTAACCATGTTCAAGAATGTGTCTAAAAACCATTTGAAAATTCTCAAGCATTCATGTTTCTTTTTTGACTTTGAGAATTGGAGTCCCAGGATGAAGGACGGGACCATCAAAGGCCTGGCAAGTGCACATGAAGCAACCCAGAGTAATAATATATCCAAGAAAGCCAAAGGTTCCAGCATGCTTTTGTTCTTAAATCAAACAGTAAACATTGCAGAAAATGCAGTTAACATCGCATGACACTATTCCTTCTCGCTTGTAGAAAGCTGAAGTCGACAGTTGTAATCTGACTACTTTTGGTCCATGTAAGGTACATGGATGTGCTTTGGTCAAGAATCAGGCTGAGGCAGACATCCAGGCCTGATGATTCAGCGAGTTTAGGATGCAGGCACATATTCCACTTGTTTCATAACCTGTTTGTGTAAGCATGCTGGGCTCGGAGCCACTGTTGTTTAAAGGAGGTATAACTGCCCTGCGGATGCTGTATAGACGCTCCTGTGCTGGCTTGCTCATGCTCAGAGAAAGAAAATCAAAGCTGTCTGTCTTGCAGATGGATGGGGAGTGGGGGTGGGGGGGGCGGTGGGGAGCAGCCAGAAACTGGCTCGTGCTCAGGGAGAGAAAGAGTTAAGCTGCTGACCCTGAAGGGAGAGCCGGCCATGCAGCTGTGCCTGGAAACGTCTGAAGCAAGTAGCTGAAACAGTGCGGACAGTATAAGAGAGCTGCTGATGAGAGAGCTGCTGATGAGAGAGCTGCTGATGAGAGAGCTGCTGAGTAAAACCATATTCACCTGCCTATGCACCCTGCCACCCCAAGTATTCTTTCAGCTATCTGCCCATCCACCCACTCCCCTTGGACCTCAGCTGGGGCTTGAACCTGACCCCGGGCATGACATTTGGCATAGTCATGAACTTAACAGTCCATTCCCCTTCCACCCTGGTTTTCCAGCAGAAGAGGAAGTTTGGTAGAAGCAGGCTCATGCTTGATTTACCTGGATCTCCTAAACCATCCTTTTCCCTCTTGTCCAAACTTCCTAAAGACCCTGCTGCATCAGTTAGGAATAGGTTTAGTTGTAAAAACAAAACAAAATGAAAACCAGAAAACCTGAAGTCATTTTAACAATTAGAGGTTTAATTTTGTTGTAAGAAACCCAGAAAGGTCTGAAGTTGCTGTCGCTGCCCAACAAAGTCATCAAGGACCCTGCCTCTTCATATCTTTTGATTTCTTCTTTCTTTTCTTTCCTTAGTAGAAGACCTTTCGTCTTCATGCTGTGGTCTCAGGGTTGCAGTATGGTTGCTGTATCTCCACAGCTTAAATCTGAACCGTAGGCAAAGAAAGGTGGAGGGGAAGGAGGCTTCTGCCAAATCTCTCTTTACATCAGGGAAGCATAATTCCCACTCATAAGACTTTAACTTACATCTGGTTGGCCATAATTGTCTAACATGTTCACCCCCAGCCACGAGGGAGGCTGGGAAAAAAGAGTTGTTGATGATATTTGGGTTGGCTTGGCAATAACGTTTGTCAAGGAACTCCCATAGGATTTTCTTGTGGGCAGATTCTAAAGCAGGACTTGCTCATTCTAGAAAAAGTAGTCAGAAGCCTTTTCCTCCCTACTTCAAGTACTTTAAACTGAAAATCCATTTGTGCTGCCAGAATACTTGGAGAAGAGGTGATTAGGACCATTGATGTTCTATTTACTCTGTCATCAAAAGGCACAATTTTAGACTTTCAATGCTATGTATAAAATGAAGTTAAGGAATAGTTGTGGTCTTTCAATGGCTTCCCGTTGATCTTTGGATAGAGAACAAAATCCTTACTTTGCCTCTATGATTATACATGATCCAACTCCCATCTGCCTCTCCACATGTATACCTTTCTACCCCTAGCTTCCGGATATCCAGACACATTGGCCTCCTGTCATTCCTAAGATATCTCATGATTGTTCCCATCTCAGGGCCTTTGCGCATGCTATTCCCTCTCTCTGGAATTCTCTGCCCTCTTTGTATCTATTTGTTCCTACTTATCTCACTTCAGACTTCTCCTTGGGGAAGACTTCCTCATTTTCTAGACCATATAGGGTCAACCTGATTTTAAAACATCCTGTGCTTTTCTTGTTTTGCACTTCTAACAATTTTAGGGTGTGTAATTAATTGTGCAACTGTGTTAGTTGCTGTCTATCCCCTTTATGATATGAGGTCTGAGAGTGAGGGCATTACCTGATTAGTGTGAATGCAACCCCAGATCTGAGGATGGTAATAGGCACATTAGAAGAATTCATGAATATTAGAACATAGAGTAAACAATATATATAAATGCCTATTTTATAATTTGCCCATACTTATCATAGAACATTTGAACTGTTTGTAGCTTCTTCAGTGCTACTAGCTGTGATTGTATCTATGTGTGGGTTGTGTGTGTGTGTGTGTGTGTGTACTTAATATGCAATGGATAAAGTTATTGGCAATTAGAAAGGTGTCCCTCTTTTTTAATGGTAACTAGACAATTCAAGAAATTATGGGTAATGCAGTATAAATTATAGATAGTTCCACAATTGAGCAATTAATTTAGTTTCAATAGAATTTATGAGGTAAGGAGAGAAATAATATGGTATGATAGGAAGAATCCTAGAACTGGGCTTAAATCCAAGTGTGGCAAACAGTTTGTTTATTCATTCAACAAGCAATGCTGTTCATTCATTATGTGCCAGCAGCTGTGTTTTGTACAGGCACAAAAAATTTAGCAAGACCTATTTCCTGTAGAAGAGATGGCAATTGCCATGGAGGAAAGTGAGGATACTGTGAGGACACAGAGGAAAGTGTGAGCTCCTTTCCTTGTGAAGGCTTCACAGAAGAAATAGTATTTGAGCTGAATCTTGAAAGATGTGAAAAAGCTGCAAGAGAGACAAGAGGAGAGGGAGATGGACAAGCACATGCAGAGGTAGGTAGACAGAAAAAAAGATTCTACATTTCCTGAAGCCTTGTATTCGGGTATGACTAGAGACCAGGTACACAGGAAAAATGGTAGGATATAAGACTGGGGAAAAAAAGGAGCTAAGAAATTTCTTCACAATGCTAGGACATTTGTTGATGATAGAGCAGCACTGAAGATCACTGAGCAATGAAGTAACACCATTTTGTCTGAATTTCACAGAGCCTCTAGCAATGGTGCAAAGGGCACAGGGGAAGTAAGGAATAGGGTGGAGGAAAAAGGAGATGATTTATTGAGTTGGTGGAAGAATTTCAGAGTGAGATGGGGCAGTCCCAACACTTGGCAATACAGGAAATGTAGATTTGAGAAATATCAGGTAAGTAAAATTGACTAGGCTTGATTGTCTCTAGCTGACCTCCCTGCCTCTCTGGTGGCCTGCTTTAAGCCAGAGTTCTGTTTCAGTAACACAATTCTGATCATGTCCCATCTCATTTTAAGTCTCTAAGACTTTAGTCATGCAGGAAGCCTGCTTTTCAGGTGTAGTGAGTAGAAACCAATCTAGTTCCTCAGGTAACTAAAAGCTTACAAAATAATAAAGTACACACTTGAGGCTGAGCTTCTAGGAATGACACCCAAAACATAGCAAAAGTGGCTCACCAAAGGTGCTATTCTTTTTGCAATACTCAGGAAACTGGGGAATCAGGACATCACAGCCACAACAGCAACTAGGAACTAAAGTTCAGAAAGCCACCACCATGACTTGAGCTCCATGTCCCCATGTAATGCCAACAAATGGACAGTCCACACACAACCACTCAATAGCCACAAAGCCAGGATTAGACAATGGAACTCCCGATGATGCTACTATAGGAAATAGGCCTTCAGAAACAAAAGCACAGGTTATACCTCACTTCCCTTTCCAAATATTGTATGGGTGTGGTTATTTGGTTAAGTACTGACCCCAAGATGTAAAGGGAGTTGTGGAAACATAACCTTTAGTTTTCTACCTTTCTGCATGCAATAAGGTGGATCACAAAGATGTTTGAAGAAGCTGAGTCATTCAATGACATCTGCTTCAGCATGTTAACCAGGATCTCAATTATCTGTAGAACTTCTTAAAATCACATATGCACAGGCTTCACCCCTGAGGTCAAGGGCAGATCAATCCAGAGAAACCAATAATTTGCCCTTCAAATTAATATTTTAAAATGTTTATTTAGTAAAGAAGTAGAGATAAAGTCTAATTTTCAATGAATAAAAAGTGTTTTATACTTTTGGTTGAATAGAAACAATTTATGTTATCAAAGTGTATTATAATTTTTTATAGTTTTTGTTTCCCCAAAATATTTCTTTGACAATTTTTAAACCAGAGAGTAGATTAGGAAAAATCATGAGTTTGAAATGTTGATAATATTCTTACAAATCAAATGGAAAATGCATATGATTTTTAAAGAAACAAATGCTTAACCTCAGTCATGATAAAAAAGGAAATTAAATTTTTAAAAATTTCCTAAATTCAGACCAATCCTTTTACTGAAGACAATTAGAAAATCAGCAAGGGGTGAAGTGGGCTGTATTCTTGAAGGCACTGGTGGATTTATAAGTTAGAGCAGATTTATTGGGGCACAATCCAGGGGAAGATAAAAATTCGGAGAGGGAAAATGTCATTTGATACTTCTGTTTTTCCTGAGGGTGTTTGCTAATGTCAGTGAGACTGCTGACATTCTGGCTGGTACAAGACAGCCTAGAACTGTTGGGAAGTAAACACTGCAGCTCGGAGCCTGTCGAGGGTAGAAGTCATAGTAAGTGCTTTACTTTGCACTGTGACCTTAAAGAAAAAATAAACCAGAAGTAAATAATCTCCCACAAGGGCAGTAATCCATTTTCAAGTGGTCTGGCTGATTTGAAAAAAAAACTCAATTCTGAAATTGAATAATAAAATTATGGATTGCTAGTACATCAGTTGCCTAATTGTTTTTCAAATACAATATCTGGCACACATTGAAAGATAACCAGTCACATGAAGTGACAATAAAACTTGAAGAAAGACAAATAGAAACAACCAGCAATAGAAACAGACCCACAAGAGCTCCTGATATTGGAATTATCAGACACAGATGTTAAACAACTGTGCTTTTGATGTTCAAGGAAATTAAAGAGTGACAATGTTGACAGAAGACTTAAAACCATTAAAGCAATGGCAGCAGATTAGAAAAGAACCAAACAGAAGTTTAGAATTAAAGCATATGATAACTGAAATTAACAACTCAGTTGACGTGGTCAGTAACAGATTAGACACATCTGAAAAGAGAATTTGTGAACTGGAAGATAGATGAAAGCAAAATATTCAGAAGGAAGCAAGGGGGACAAGATTTTAAAAAATGCAAAATGACCAAAAAAAAAAATAGGGGTAATGATGAGAATAACCAAACATGTTTTTGCAAATCCAAGATAAGAAAGAGGAGAAAATAAGAATGAAACCGAAGCAATATTTGAAGAAATAAAGGCTAAAATTTTCTTAAATTAATTAAAGACATGCATCTACAGATTCAAAAATTCAAACTGGATAAATAAAAAGAAGTGCACAACCCAAACCCATCATAGTGGAATTGCAGAAAACCAAAGAACAGAGAAAAAATTTGAAATCTGCCAGAAAAAAAGAGATTGCTTTTAAAGGAGCAATAACTAGATTTCAGTTGACTTCTCAAAAACAATAATGAGTATTAGAAGACATAAAATACTATCTCCTGTGTGCTGAAAGAAAATAAATGCTATTGTATAATTCATGCCCAGTGAAAATACATAAAGATAAAATTAGAAACATTTTAATGCAGAAATAAAAGATCATGAAGACCTAAATTACTCTTCAACGAGAAAGAAAATGATACCAGTAGAAAGTCAAATATTCATGAAGAAATTAAGAAGCAATAAAAATATTAAGCATCTGGAGGTATTTAAATGAGGAATATCAAAAGTAATATATTGGGAGTCAATAAATATATAGAATTAAAATAAAGGAAAATAAGGGTATGTAAGTTGAGAAGAGCTTAAATAATGATAAAGTATGCCTGAGTTATTGCATTGCTGAGGAAAAGCATAAGTATTTCACACAGAAATAGTATTTCAAACCAGGGCTGCTTGTGATAGTTGCTGAGGTAGCCACTAAAATAATAGTGAAGGAAGGCAGAACTTTCAAACTAGTAGAAGAGAAAAAAATAGAGTAGTCAAAAATAATCAAAATGAAAGCAAGATGTTCTCTCCTTGCTTTGAGAGACAAAAAAGAAACTAAAAAAAAAAAAAAAAAAAAAAAAAAACACATAGAAAGCAAATGATAAGATGGTAGGCTTGTCTAAATGTATTAGGAGTTACATCAAGGATAAATGACCGAAAAAGTTTTGTTTCTAGCAAAGATGAAATAACAGGAACCAAATTTATTCTCCCATCTTAAATAATCCCCAAATGTTCAAAAATCATGAAGGTGACTATAAGAAGGTCCATAATAAAAATATTGCTTTAAATCAATAATAAGAATAAAAATCTTTAATAAAGGCACAGTATAAAAGGATATTAGGTATAGTAGAACAAATACAAGATTTATAGCACATTTCTCATCAGAAATAATGTAAGTGAGAAGACAGTGGGACATCTCTAAAGTACTGAGTGGGGGAAAATCCTGCCAACCTATAATTCTATATGCAGAAAAAATATCATTATTTATAAAGATTTGTTTTTAACACACAAAAGATGCAAGAATTTATGCTTTGCAGTCCTGCACTACAAGAATGTTAAAGGGCATACTTTAGGCAAAAGAAAAATGATATGAGAGGGAAATGTGTTTCTATACAAAGGAATCCGTAGCACCAGTGGTAACTATATGGGTAAATATATAAATCTCCTTAAAAGACAATTGCCAGTATAAATAAAAATAATGATAGCATAGTATGAATTTATAATTATGTAAAAAATGACTAAGCGAATAAAATGAATGACTACATTAGCACAAAGGCTGTGAGTAGAGAAGTGGAAATGTACTACTGTGAATTCTTATGCTACACTTGAATAGGACCAGGGCTAGGGTAAGGCAAGGGAGGCACCTGCTTCAGGCACAAAATTTAAGGGTACTTCAAAACTTCATTGTTCAAGGTAAATACCAATTTAATGTAATATTTTAAAATACAAAATTTAATGCAAAAATCCATAATTAACAAAATATCAAAATTTAAAGAAATGTTATACCAAGTCATGTTGGAGCTTAACAGGAAATATCAGTAATTACCATTCTGTCTTTATTAAAAATTTGGTATTTTGTTTATTATGGAATTTTTTGCATTAATTTTGATTTTTTTAAATGTTGCTTCCAAACATTTATCTTGATTGCTGAGTTTTGGAGTATCCTTAAATTTTTTGCCTCAGGTCTAGCCCTGGATCTGGGGATGGAACTCAGATATTTACATTTTTCCTTTCTTTCTTTTTCTTTTTTTTTTTTTTTTTTTTTTTGAGACAGAGTCTCACTCTGTCGCCTAGGCTGGAGTGCAGTGGTGTGATCTCGGCTCACTGCAACCTCTGCCTCCTGGGTTCAAGCAATTCTTCTGCCTCAGCCTCCTGAGTAGCTGGGACTACAGGTGCGTGTCACCATGCTTGACTAATTTTTTTTTTTTCTGTATTTTTAGTACAGATGGGGTTTCACCATGTTGGCCAGGATGGTCTCTATCTCCTGACCTCGTGATCCACCCTCCTTGGCTTCCCAAAGTGCTGGGATTACAGGTGTGAGCCACCATGCCTGGCCTTACATTTTTCTTAAGCACCAAAGGTCCTCCTCCTGATTGAGAACTGCTAGTAGAGAAATAATTTCAGTCTTTACCTTGGCATACAAAGTTCTGTGTGAATTCAAATGAACTAGCTCTTTTTTTTTATTTGTTTCTTTGTTTCTTCTTTCTTTCTTTTTTTTTCAAAAAATACACAGAGGCATCATATCTAACCCAGACTTATAATTCCAGAGAGTTTTTTGGAAGAAGTGACAATTGAGCTGAGATCAAAGGACAGAAGGGAGGACAAAAGGGTTTCAGTCAGAGGTAGCAAACAGCCTTCTCAACAGTTTGGAGGTTCCAAAGAGAGTGGGGTATTCAAGGAGCTAAAGTAAGTTTTGGGCCGGGCATGGTGGCTTACACCTGTAATCCCAGTACTTTGGGAGGCCGAGGAGGGTGGATCACTTGAGGTTAGGAGTTTGAGACCAGCCTGGCCAACATGGCAAAACCCCGTCTTTACTAAAAATACAAAAATTAGCTGTGCGTTGTGGCAGGCACCTGTAATCCCAGCTACTCAGGAGGCTGAGGCACGAGGATCGCTTGAACCCAGGAGGCAGAGGTTGCAGTGAGCCGAGATTGCACTACTACACTCCAGCCTGGGTGACAGACTGAGACTCTATCTTAAAAAAAAATAAAAATAAAAATAAAGTTTGGAGCAGAGAGAGTAAGGTGGAAGGTAATTGGGAGTAGAATGACATGGAGCATAGAAGAAGAACAGAACACATTCTGCAGTAACATATGTCAGAAGTTCCAAACTGCTGACTTGATCTGGCCTGCAAATATATTACATTTGACCTGCATGGTGTTTTACCATTACTTAGAGTTAGTTGATAATATTTAAAAATTAGAAGATTTTGGCATAAATATCTGTGTTTCCAGGGTACCCTTTAAAATAAAAGTACAAGACTCAGTTCTGCTGGACATACATTTTTCAGGTCAATTGGAGATAAGCAGGAGAAGGTTCTTCAAGATAGGGCAATGGTTCCCAATTTTGTCACAGTCCCCAACACTCCATATTGTCTCGATCATATTGTTTTCTTTTGCATAGGATTTTTATAGACATGTGAATTTGCAAACCCTATGATAAGCTATATGTATATGGGCTATTTTAGTGACAATATTTTACTGAAACAAGCCAACTTTAAAAGATGGAATTGGCTGGGCGTGTTAACTCACACTTGTAATCCTAGCACTTTGGGAGACTGAGGTGGGTGGATTCCCTGAGCTCAGGAGTTCGAGACCAGCCTGGGCAACCAGTGAAACCCTGAGCATGTCAGCTGCACCTGTAATCTCAGCTACTCTGGAGGCGGAGACAGAATTGCTTGAACGTGGGAGGCAGAGGTTGCAGTGAGCCGAGATCACACCATTGCAATTCCAGCCTGGGCGACAGAGAGAGACTCCGTCTAAAAAAAAAAAAAAGATGGAATCCATTGTCTTACATAACTAGACAGCCTCCTACAGGCAGATGAGCCCTGAGACTTAGCTGGATATAGATAAAAGCTCAGGCAGTGGTATCAGGACTTTCTCTCTCTCTCTCTCTCTCTCTCTCTCTCTCTCTCTCTCTCTCTCTCTCTCTCTGTGTGTGTGTGTGTGTGTGTGTCTTTCTATGTATTTCCTTTATTTACATTAGAGGCTCTTCCCACATGGTGAATAAATGGCTTCAGCAGGCTAACATATACAGTTTCCCAGGTTAGTAACTCCAGAGGGGAAAGCCTTCTTTGTCCTCACATCTATTTATCAGTCTTGAAAGACTCTGAGCTGCTTGTTCGCCTACCTACTCCTGAGTCGAACACTGTAGCTAGAAGGAATCAGTCTCTGCTTGCAGTCCAGATCATTTGTCCACGGTTTGTGCACTGCACAAAGGCATCTGGTCACGGGGAGTGAATGGGGGCCAAAAGTCAGGCCCATTTGCTCACCAGGCTATGTATCCTGGCATGGAGCTGCATTTTCCTGGAGGGAAAGGCAGGTTTCATTTGCACAAGATGGTGTCTGCTTGCCTGCCTGTGTATGCATAAGGCTGTTTCCCCATGGAGGGGGTGACTTTTATAATTTATCTGTGTAGGGATGGCGTCTTATTCTGGTTTAAAAACAGGAGTTGCACTGGGTAGTGGTGGCCCTGTATGTGTTGCCTATGCCTGGCCAACTCGTCATTAGTTGAGGGCATGCAGTTTCCCCAAAGGAATTTGAGCAGTCAATACGTACTTACCATCTGTGTTAAGAATTTGGCTTTTAGGCCAGGTGCAGTGGCTCACGTCTGTAATACCAGCACTTTGACAAGCCAAGGCAGGAAGATTGAGCTCAGAAGTTCAAGATCAGCCTGGGCAGCATAGTGGGACCCCAGCTCTACAAAAAATGTTTAAATATTTTAGCCGGGTGTGGTGGCACACACTTGTAGTCCCATCTACTAAGGAGGCTGGGATCACTTGAGCCCAGGAGGTCAAGGCTGCAATGATCTGTGAAAGTGTCACTGCACTCCAGCCTGGCAACAGAGTGAGACCCTATCTCAAAAAAAATAGAATTTATTCTGTGTAAGATAGGAACCATGGAAGAGTTGTGAACATTACTTAATTTGCATTTTTGAATGAACAGCCTGCTTTCTTATTCTGTCTATATGCATTTTTTAGTTTAGAGTCAAACATTTCATTCTTCTGTTTTTATTCTAACAAAAGTATTAACTACGGTTATGTTTTGATTAACAAAAAGACAAAGTGACAAGAGCAGAAAGAATTAAGGAAGGGGGGGGAAAGGGGAAGGAGAGTTAGAAAGTCTGCCCAGGCAATCTGGCTGTAGTAACTAGAATAGGTTTAAGGGGAACAAGACTGAAACTGTGATAGGAGGTTGTTGGCATAACCCAGGTGGAATGGTGTTTACCTTTCCTCCTCCTCCCATCTACCTGGGGACATCCTATGGAACTTTCAAAACTTAATAGAAAAGGCCCTTTTTTCAAATATTCTTGACTCTACCGCAAGCTGAATTCAGACCTTTATCCTCTGTTATACTACAGCATTCCTTTGGAGCACTTCACTCACTGTTTATTTGCATACACTTTCTCCATCCAGACACTGAAACTCTGGACAGTAGAGACTGTATTCTATTTAATTACTAAGTATGAAGAGTCTAGCAGAGTGTCTTTATGAAGTCAATGACAAGTCAATTCTTGATGGATAAATAGATGAATGAATGAATAAATAGAAATGATATAATTTGGGATTAAGAGTTGAAAATTTTCCTAAATTTTTAGGTAATTGGAATATACGTCCACTATTATCTGAAATAAATGATGTAAGAAAAGGAACAAATTTGGTACACCACAGTGAGCTCAGTTTGGGACGTGAAGCATTTGTGGCTCTGGAACATCTGTGAGTCTTGGACAGTTGTAAACTTCTGGGCTTCGGGGATAAAACTGAGGGCTTGAATAAGCTGATCCCCAGGTTACCTTAAAGTTCTATGATGTTAAGTATAGTACTTAAGGATAAATAAGAGTAGAATTTATGAAGATTTCACATTAGTTTTTAAATGTGGAAATGCTCTGCGGTCAGCAAAAAGGCAAAATTGGGTGTTTGCTTTTTTAAATATTTGCTTTTCTGATACCTTCTTCCACTCTTCAAATTGATACATACAATTTATATTTAAATGAAAGTGAATTCAAATGAGTTTATCTGTGGTAGATAATTCTTGAGATACTTGTCCAACATGTTGCAAAATCCGGGCTGGAAGTTATTCTTTTAATCCTTGTAGCTGGATTCTAAGAGGGGTTGGGAATGGCTTCTGAGAAGTCCTGAGACCAGGACAGGCCACAGGCCACAGAGTTGATTAATTGGCATCCACTTACTAACAAAAATACACAAGACGGTCTCTTAAACCTCCTTTAATCCTTAGATTCCTTAGTGTTGGTCTCCACCTTCTTCCACGGAGCCAATATTTTTATTGTCCAGGCTTATCATTTAGCTAACTCTACAACTCTTACTGCCAAAATCCAATGCTATCATTTTCCCCTTTGGTGATTAACTCACACAGCCTTGGACCAAAATGTACATCTGCATGCCAGCAGTCAATGTTTTAGCTCCTCTTCCATTAAGACTGTCCCTCTGCCCAGGGCTAAAAAAGTCAGAAAGATGAGCCAAACAGTACTGTGCTTTTCATATTGATTCTCCTTCTTACAGTAATAATCACTTTACAGACTTCTGAATATTTTATTTATAGTATTTATCTTTCTCCCTCTCTCAAGTCCTCGCTTGAGCTACTTTTCATCTTTTTAAATACTATTAAAAAATGGGTGTGGATATAAAGTATGTTCTGTTATGTTCTACTTATTTGCCCAGACCCTAGAGATTTCTGATTTTCAAACAGTCGATGTGTACATTTACAAACACAAATACCCACAAATAAAAATGCCACAGCCCCTGATTTGTATTCATTTTTCAAGGCACCTGCTTAAAGCCGAGTAGTTTTAAATCTTTAAGTCATCTGTTTTTATCCACCCAATCACTGGGCTCTGCAGCATCTGACTCCATTTGTATCTGATCCAATACAGGAGATTCCCAATGTATTGTGACTCATCTTTTTTTTCAGTAGCTGTGATTATCACATTGTTGTCACAAACTCCTATTTTAAAAATACCAAGAAAGCCATAACATTAAAATTAAAACACGAAGATTTTATGTATCACGTTATACAAATCATGTTTAAATTGACAATCCTGCAAAATCTTTAGTTAATGTTTTAATCTACAGAGATTCAGATAGAATCTGTGGTTCACAGTCTGTGAATGTTCAGAGTAGTTTCAGATGAAGTTCATTTTATTAGGTTTTAGTTATTTGGGAGTGTGTAGGCTGTTTCAGCATTTATGGTAGTATCAGTGAATCAGAATTTTTTTTTTTTTGTAATGGAGCAACACATTCTATTAGTCAGCTTGGGCTTCTGTAACAAAATACTACAAGCTGGATACCTTAAACAACATCAATTTATTTTCTCATGGTTCTGAAGGCTGGAAGTTCAAGATCAAGGTGCTGGCAGAGTTGGTTTCTGCTGAGGCCTCTTTTCCTGGCTTGCAGATAGCTGCCTTATCACTGTGTCTTCGTATAGCCTTTTTCTGTGTGTGTGAGTGGAGAGAGAAAGAGGTCTGGAGTCTCCTCTTCTTCTTATAAGGACACCAGTCCTATTGGATTAGAGCTCCATCCCCATGACCTCATTTGTCCCTATTTACCTCTCTACTGGCCCTATTTCCAAATGTAATCACATTGTGGGTTAGAGCTTCAACCTATGAATTGAGGTGGGAGGAAATAATTAGTTTTATAACACATATCTAGTAAACAAAAAGAAGAAAAAAATTTCTAAAATTAAGGAAGTTGAAGGGTGGACCATTCCCACCAAGAATTAGCTAGTTATTGGGAGAAAGAAACCTTCTGCTCTTCAGGTGGTCACTGGATACTGCAGCATGTTTTTTACCCACCTTCCCTCCTGCTGTCTGCTTCCCACCAACCATGTAGAATGTCCTTGTCTTCTCTTTACCAGATTATACGTCAATATTGGTCTCTTGAATCAGAGTGCTTAATAAACCAGATAATTCAATTTCTAAGATCCTGGAAGGGAGAAACGGGTGGACCAAGATGGGGGTGAGGGCTGGGGAATGTATTAAGCATTTCTACTACAAACGCAAGGAGGCCAAATAGTAAATACAGCTCCAAACACACCCTCTGGTCTGTTTCTCCAATTTTAACAATTTTTTTTTGCTAACCCTGTTCTAAAATCGGTTTTTTTCTGTACTGCTGAAAGAATATGTTGATTTGCTGTCGTCTTCTAAATACAACATGTTTTAAAATTACGCATTGTTTTCTATTTAAAATGTCCCCTAAATTTAGTTCCCTGGGGAAAAGCCTGGGTTTTCCAATCCTAGCCACAGGTGCATCAGGAATAACTTCAGAACAACTCAGCATTGTCCCCATGTTTTAGTTGAGGTAACCAAGGTTGGTAGAGGTGAAGTTTTTGGTCAAAGTCATGTAGTTAGTGAGTAAATTGGAATTGCCACCAAGATTTCACACATCCCAAGGGCTACGCTCATTTCTTTAATGAGAAAGGGAATTATTACATATAGGTACTCTGTAATTTTCATTAAAGATGAGAATCTCCATTAACAAGAACCCAAATACCTGTGACTCCCAATTTCTTTTCATTAACTTTCCTTTTTTAAGAGAAAAAGAAAAATTATAACAGTAATGCTGTTAATAGCAATTAAGATATAAGTATTTATATATGATTCCAGTGACTATTCTGTCATTCCCCTAAACACACACTAGGCCTAATAGTCTAATATTGTAAATGCTATAGAAAGATTAATATTTTCAGAGCTAATTCCAAGCCTTTCAAAATAACCCAAATCAATGCCAAAAATATCCATCAAGCTAATTGGACCAAGCTAATAGTAAGGCAGGAAGTAGACATATTTCATTTAAAGAATACTTAGATCTTATACTTTTTTTCTTGGTCTACAGTGGCTTGTCCTGACATATTATTTTAAGTAACATATTTTCTACTATACGTAATTGCTTATTGTGGAATTTGGAAAATACAGAAAAGCATAAAGAAATTTAATAATTCAGAGATAACATGTTCTATTTTATTTTTACCATATATAGATATCTATATGGCTTTAACTTGCAAATTTGGTATTACACAGTATATCCATTCTTTATTCTGCTCTAACATTTTACGATGTCATTTATAATTCTCTATTTGCATAAATATACATAGC